>NC_081845.1:82555924-82855924 GCF_963259705.1 Myotis daubentonii | reverse complement strand
TTGGTTTTAGTGCTGCTCAGTGAAGAAAAGAAATAATGTACTTGTGTTTATAAGTTGATTCTTTGTTGAACTATTTCTTATCTTTTAATTCTCACTCCCATTTCCCACCAATTTAGCAGCGCTTCCTTACCCTTTAATATGAGCAAATGATGGCTCTCCCCTTCAGTCAAGATATTGGGTTGAATCATGTGCTCAATAGTGTTTCCAAATAATTTTATTAAAGGCCAACGGAATGCCAGGTGCCATTTCAAGGATGAATAAGACACAGCCTGTGCCCTGAAGGATAATAAAATAACAGCACAGAGTGCTGCTCCATGTAAGTAAATGCAGAGGACTGTGGGAGTTCAGAGAGTGAGTTACTGACTGTCCTTGGAAGCGGTGGGAGTCAGAGCCACCCTTACCCTTGCTGCACAAGATCAAATGGCTCCAATCCAGATGAGCGAGCAGAGGAGGGAAGTTCCAGAATGACAGCTGCGCCTAGGCCTGGAGACTAACCATCGTGATTGGAGTGGTTATACTGTGGGGGGTGGGGGTGGGGGAATGGGACTTGATAAAACTGTAAGTATGAGTGGGAACCCAGAGACTATTAAAAGTGACAGGATACAAAAATAAATAAATAAACAAACAAACAAACAAACAAATAAATAAATAAATAAATACAAGTTTAAATCACCTAATTTTAAAATTTTAAAAATTAAGTTAAATGTAGGAACTGCAAGGGGGGCAATGTGGGAAAGGCAAGTGTGATGGAACCTAAAATAGATTGATTCTTTTAAATGTTTATTTCCCTTTTTATTAAATTTATTAGAGTGACACGAGTTAACGAAATTATACAGATTTCAGGTGCAGAATTCTACAACACACGCTCTGTACACAGTATTGTGTGTTCACCACCTGGAATGGTCTCTGCCCATCACCATTTATCCCCCCTATTCCCTCCTCTGCATCCCCCCTCCCCCCAGCAATCACCACACTATTGTCTGTGTCCATGAGTTCCTTCTCTTGTTTTTCTTTTGTGTTCAATTCCTCCACCACCATCACCATGCCCCACCACCACGCCCCACCACCAACAGCTGTCGGCCTGATCTCTATCTATGAGTCTGTCTCTATTTTGATTGTTAGTTCATTGTGTTTATTAGATTCCATATTTGAGTGAAATCATATGGTACTTGTCTTTCTCTGACTGGCTTATTTCACTTAGCATAATGCTCTCCAGGTCTATGCATGCTGTTGCAAAGGGTAAGATTTCTTTCTTTTTTATGGTCGAATAGTATTCCACTGTATAAATGTAACACAGCTTTTTTTTTTTTAAGGGGAGAATGATGATTTTTATTTTTATATATTTTATTGATTTTTACAGAGAGGACGGGAGAGGGATAGAGAGTTAGAAACATCAATGAGAGAGAAACATTGATCAGCTGCCTCCTGCACACTCCCTACTGGGGATGTGCCCGCAACCAAAGTACATTCCCTTGACCGGAATCGAAGCTGGGACCTTGAGTCCGCAGGCTGATGCTCTATCCACTGAGCTAAACCAGTTAGGGCAACCACAGCTTTTTTATCCACTCATCTGCTGATGGGCATTCGGGCTGCTTCCAAATCTTGGCTATTGTAAATAATGCTGCAATGAACATAAGAGTGCACATATTCTTTTGAATTAGTGTTTTGGGTCTTTTCGGATATATTTCCAGAACTGGAATCACTGCATCATAAGGCAGTTCCACTTTTTATTTTTTGAGGTAACTCCTTACTGCTTTCCACAGTGGCTGCACCAGTCTGCATTCCCACCAGCAGTGCATCCTCACCAATACTTGTTGTTTGTTGATTTATTGATGATAGCCATTCTGACAGGTATAAGGTTGTTACAGAAGACCGGAGAAAAACCAAGCCACGCTTAGAGAAAGGGAGTTACATTTTATTATTAAATTCTGCGCAGGCCCAGAGAAAAATGTGTCTTTCAAATTCTGGGACTCCCAACATGGAGGAAATTTTTTCTATTTATACTTTTTCTAGTCCTTTGTCTCCCAAATTTGGAATGAGACATCCAGGCCTTCTGAGAAAGAAGGCCTGCCTGCTGGGAAGGGGCTATGATACCATATCTCAAGGCCTGGCCTGGTGCCAGCACTGACAACTCTGTCTGGGGCAGAGTTGATGGCCTCTCTGGAATGGGAGTAGGCTTATTTTCCTTCTTATTCAAGCAAGCAAGCGTTTACAGAAGCCAGCATAGCAGGGTTAAAATTTCAAACAGCAGTTTTTATATAAGATGGATGTTTCAAGGCAATATCTCATTGTGGTTTTAATTTGCATTTATCTGATGATTAGTGATGATGATTATTTTTTCATATGCCTACTGGCCATCTGTATGTCCTCTTTGGTCATTTTTTAAATTGGAGTGTTTGTTTTGTTAGTGTTGAATTTTAAAAGTTCTTTATAAATTTTGGATATTAACCCCTATCTCAATGTATTGACAAATATGTTGTATCCCTTTCAGTGGGTTGTCTTTTAATTTTGTTATGGTTTCCTTTGTTTTGCAAAAATTTTTTAGTTTGATGTAATCCCATTGGTTTATTTATTTTTTTCCTTTTGTTTCCCTTGCTTGAGGGGATATATCAGAAAAAAATATTGCTATAAGAAATGTCTGAGATTTTATTGCCTGTGTTTTCTTCTAAGATTTTTATGGTTTTGAGTCCAATATTTAAGTCTTTTATCCATTTTGAGTTTATTCTTTTGTATGGGGTAAGAAGGTGGTCTAGTTTCTTTTTTTGCATATATCTGTCCAATATTCCCAACACCATTTATTGAATAGACTATCTTTACCTCATTGCATGTTCTTGCCTCCTTTGTCAAATATTAATTGACTATAAAGGCATGGGTTTATTTCTGGGCCCTCTATTCCGTTTCATTGATCTATATGTCTGTTTTTGTTTTTTTGCCAGTACCATGCTATTTTGATTACTATGGCCTTGTAGCATAGTTTGATATCTGGTAGTGTGATTCCTTCAACTTTGTCCTGCTTTCTCAAGATTAGGTCGATGCTCAACCACTGAGCCATGTCTAATGGGCTCATTTGGCTCTTTTTCTCCAGATTTCTCCTCTTCTGTCATTTTGGGCCTGTTTCTTTGTCTCCCCATTTTGACTGCCTCTTTGTGCGACAGATTTGCTATGACTCCCAGTCTTGGTGGGTTGGCCTTACGTAGGAGGTGTCCTGTGGAGTCCACTGGTGCAGTCTCCTTGATCACCTGAGCTGGATGCTCCAGGAGTGTCCCTTGTGTGGGTTATGTGGGCCTTGCTGTTATAGTTGTCTTGGCTGGTATTGGCTTGCTCATATGGGGAATGGATGACCCTCAGGCTGGCTGACTGTGAGGCTCAGCCCCAACTAAGATAAGTGAGCTGCTGGGCAGGTGCTGCCCACGCGGAGCGGAATTCGCCTCAGCAGAGTGTCGTGCCTGCTGTGACCTCCCTTTGGATATGCTGCTTGTGAAGCTTATTGGATCCTGTTCAGTTGTTGACTGAAACTGGCCCCTCAGTGTGTTGGTTCTGGGCCTCTTGAGAGGGTCTCTGGTACAGGCCAACAGAAGATGCTGCCTGTGATTGGTCCTTGGCAAACTTTCTGGAGCTACAAGTGATCCACAGCTTATGGCTCCCTCTGCTGGGCCTGGGTGTGCACATAAAGGACCAAGCTGCACACCAAGGCTGGCTTTTACCAGCACCGAGCCCAAGGGCAGGCCAGCGGATGTCCTAAGGCTCCCCAAGATCTGGCTCTACCTGCCTCCACCTGCAGGCTACTTGTTAGGCTCAGTCACTGAAAAGCCTCTGGCTGTACTTCTCAGCAAGGTGTAAGCGCCACAAGGTGGGACAAGAGGGAGACCAGAGGGTGGGGTTATTGCTTTGTCCCAGGGCTGATGTTACAGGGCGGAGAGTGCTCCATCCAAAAAAGATGGCATCCCCAGCAAAGGAGAATGACTCAGCACAGGGTCCTGCTCCCTTTAGCTCTCTGCTCAGAGCCACAAACCCCAGCCCCCCCCCCACTCTCTCCCCCCCCCCCGCTACTCTCCCCTCCCCCCCCACACACCTTTTGACTTTAGTTTATTCACCTCCTTCAGCAGGAATCCAGGGTGAGTGGCTGCGAATGAAATTTTCTGTCTTGGCCCTTTAAGACGGTATTGATAGCGAACTCCATCTCTCCCTGGTGAACAGAAACCCCACTGCTTTTCACAGCCAGATGCTATGTGGTGCTTCTCTCTGGCTCTGGTGCTCTGGGCTGGGAGCCCGGTTTAGGCCCCGTGTTTCTCAGGGGGAACCTCTTGCAGCTGACGTATTACTCTGTAACCTTAGCCTCTTCTCTGGGAGTGGGGCAGCCCTTTTTGCATTTCTGCCCTTCCAGTCTCAATGTGGCTTCTGCAAATCCTTGGTTTTAAGACTTCTCTTCAACTCCTCTTCAGTTGGTTATTTGGGATAATTGTTCTATAATTTATTATAATTCCAGTTTGGTCTGAGAGGAGGTGAGTATAGTTTCCATCTACTCTGGTGCCATCTAGGATCTCCCTGGATTGATTTTTGAGCTACTTCCTGGGTGGTATCTAAAAATTCAAACTACATTTAAACCTGGAATCCAAGAATATACTTCTGCAAATGGCCCAGAGAACAAAGTATGATCAGAAAGCTCCACTAGACTATAAAGAAGATTCATAGTCTAATAATGGAAATATTGCTCATTGATTTTCAATTTTTAGAATTACCTGGTAAACAAGCCAAAGAAGAATGGGGTATCACTGAAGCAATGAAGCATAGTAACATTCATCTTGGGTAAAAACCGCTGTTTGAATTTTAACCCTGCTATTCTGGCTTCTGTACACACCTGCTTGCTTAAACAATAGGATAGTTACCTCAGTTTCCAGGTTGAGACCTGGAAGCTCACATAAGTCACCCCATTTTGTTGCCAGCCCACATCACAAAAGTTATTCTCCTGTGTCTGAGGACCAGAGCCGCAAAATTGCTTTCCTTAACTCAGTGGCTCCAGGAATACTTTCTGATGACTCAGTGGCTCCAGGAACTGAAACTATAGATAACCTTTAGTAGAGATTATTAACTTTGCTCAATTTCGCTTCTTTAAAACTGCTTTTGCAAGATAATTCCACATTCCAATATCTAGCAGGATGTGGTTTTTGCCTTTATAAGCTGGCTACTGCTCTCACTCAGGCGCTACGAGATTTGGAGAGCATTTGCCCCCTCGTAGCCGCCGGCTTTGAAATAAACGTGGCTCCTTAATTTGACTTCTTGAGGCATCCTTGTGTGATTCTTGGGGTACATTACAACATAACTATACAAGAGAATGTGACTATGATTAATTTTTAAATGTAATTTTTAAATGCTAAAAGGAGGTGCAGTGGGGAGCAGAATAGAATTTGGGTTAGTAAGGGTCTCATTTTAAGAAAGTGGAGAATCAAGAGATACTGTCTATAATTGGTAGAGCAGTTAATAAAGATCTGGATACATAGTAAGTTTGCAGAGGAGAGAACTGTGAAGAGCCTGAGTATAGAGATGTCACTCTATTAAGAAGATCAGAGAAGAGAACAGATAGGACCAGTGAATACATGAGCTAGGAATGAGATAAATAGTTCTAAGATGATGCACCACGAAATAATAATACAGTATATTATTTTGGAAGCATTGAGATCACCACCGGATATCTAAAAACAGAAACCACTAGAGTGATTCTCTTTGGGAGATTGTACTGAAATTAGGGTGGGCTCAGGTGGGAGGCTCTGGCTTTATTCTCTTGGTACTTCAGTACTATTTAACTATTAGGAGTAAGGGCATGATTACATACTTGTGAAAAGAAAGCCTTCACCATCACAATGGCTTTCAAGAATGAGTACGAATTTATCTGGAAAGAAGAGAGGAAGAGAATCCTACAGAATGTGGAGCTGCATGAGCAAAGGCACAAGGGCCTACAGTGAACAATGTGCTTTGGGGATGTCCAGTTCTCCATGTGGCAGGAGCATCAGGTACATAGGTCGGAAGGAGCAGAAGTTAAGGACGTGAAGGTGAGCTGGCACCACGATGACCGTCTTGTGAATGATGCAATAGAGTTTGCACTGTGAGCTGCGTGAGGACAGGAGCTACGTTATTTTATTAACCTGTATCCAGTAAGGAGCTTGGAACACAGTCGTTGCCCAATAAATGTTTTCTAAATGAATGAAAAATACCTTGGGGGAACCACAATGTGTTTAAGCACAGCAGTTGCATTTCTTATTTTTGGAAGATAATTTTGTACTGGAAAAAGATGAACTAAGATTGGAGAAGCCAAAAGCAGGGGATGGAATAGGAGGCTATTAGGAGAAAGGTGATGATATAAAACAGGATAGTGACAGTGGGAATTGAGAGTGGAAGGCCTACCTGGGAAATGTTAGCAAGGTAGAAATGGGTGAGAGGACAAAAACGGGGAATGAGTCCAAAATGGCCCTGAGATTTCTAGCTGGGGAAACCAGGGAGATGCTGGTTCATTAATTGAGAAAGAAAAATAGGAAAAGGGAACAGATTGGAGAAGTGAGTTAATAAATGCAATTTTGTGTATATTGGGTTTGAAAGATTTGAGGATGATGGTTTAAAAATGGTGAGTCTAGAATTATTAATGGCTTATGAAATGTACTTGGTGAGCCTAGATAAGTAGTTTTTAATGAAATGGAACATGATAAATTTTAAAGTGTATAGTATGTGGTAAGGTTAAGTGTTGTTCCACAGAACTTTTATTTGCATGTATGTATGTATGTATGTAACTGGTATAAAATGTGTCTTACAACATATGTCAAAAGAAATGTTTGAGATTCTCTGTCCTTGGATACGAGGTGGAATAAGTGGTGTGTGGAGTCGCCTTATACCTGCTTGAGAGAGCCATCTCTGTAAACTTCTTTCTAGCTCTACTCAGTAACCTTACATTGATAGCTAGAAGTCAGTCAGAGTTGGGAGTTCATGCCACAGAAACCAGCAAACACTCGAAAATGGGACTTCTTTTCTCTGTAGTGAGCAAGGACACCTCTGGGTAGAACCTTATCTCATGGGTAGTTATGTAATCTTGAAGCTCAGTATAGAAACCTGAGCAGAAGTTATTTGGAAGTGAAAATGCCTAGACTGCATGAGATTGGCCATTGCGAGCTTTTAGAGAGAGCAGAGGTAGAAGATAGAATTCTAAAGAACACGTTCAGGGAAGGTAGGAGGAAAAGGAGCCAGTGAATGAAACTGTGAAAGGTTGATCAAAGCGATGATGGAGCCTAGGAGAGGGAAGCTCTACAGAAGTCAAGGGAGAAAGAGATTTTCAAAGGTCGGTATGATCAACACTGTTGATTAAATAGAATGGGTGAAGACCAAAGAAAGGGCTATGGGATTAGCAATTAGGAGGGCAAAAACCAATTTTAATTTTTAACCCCTAAAACCAATTTTAGTATAATTGAGGGGTAAAGGCAGGGAGGCTATCAGTAGAGATGAGGATACAACGACTCGAAGCGTAGATTACTCTAAAGACATTTTATGGAGAAGAAAAGGAAAGGGACATGGCTATAGCTTGAGTGAGGAAAAGCAGGAGGAAGAGTGAAAATCTGGGGGGTAGGTGTGAGATCAGCCTGAGGATGTCTGAAGCCTCTGAGCCCCAGGTGGCTGGAATTCACTCATTAGTCATGGAGTCAGTCCGGTGATGTGCTTTTCCCGGAATGTTTGCCAGTTCAGTAACAGGACCAGAAAGGAGGGTTACCTGGGCTTGGAAATTAGGAGAGTAGTTTGGCCACTGGCAAAGAAAAGAAGGGAATTGATGGTAATGTGAAAAGATAGATTATTTCTTTCTAGTTAAGATGTCATATATTTGTATTGTTAGAAATCTGAACAAAACAACAACAACAAAAGAAAGAAAGTGGGGGTGTTTCCATAACCACAACCTCATTTGGTACTTATTTAACAATGTGATACATATCTTCTAGACACTTCTGCACGCTGAAGTATAATACTAATTAAAAGGGCTGAGTCATACAGACTTGGGTTTGTATCCAGTACTACTGTACTAGCGCTAAGGCCTTGGGCAAGTTACACAGCCTTTTAATCCCTCAGTTTCCTAATCTGTAAAATAGAAATAATAATAGCATCTATATCACAGGGTGCAGTGAGGTTTGAAGGATCATGCATGCTAATTGCTGAGAACAATAGTTGGTAAGCAGAATGAACACTTGAGATACACATACACAAAAACACACACTTATGTGGGAAAGAGAATTCATATATATAGGAATACACACATACATACATAACATCAATAACCAGGAAGCACTGAAAAAATATATTTGAGTGGGTTGGAAGAACCTATCCTAGGCAGAGTGACAAAGTGGGAGGGTGAAATGTCATGGTTAGGGAGTGGAATTGGAAGTACAAGACTTCAGAGGTGAAGCCCTTCCAGAAGATAGCAGGCCCTAGATGGTCATGCCTCTAAGTTTCTACAGTGGAGATAAAATAAAGAATTCTCTATTCAATACTTTAGCCAATTCCAAAATGTATTATTCACTCCAGGGTTAGTCTTCATTCCTCTGTGGCAGTGTCTTAATGCCCTTTTTAGACTTGGTTTTCCTGGAGACTCTCGAACTGTGGATGTCAAATGGACTTGTTTGTATGCATTCAGTAACTGAGCCCTAAGTTCTGACCTGTCAAACCTGTCTTCAGGAGGTTTTTTCTTGCTCAAGTTGTTGATAACACCTCTACTAACCTTAATCAAGATGAAGGTGGTGTTGTGCTACGTCCAAGACTCACAGTGTTTCCCAGGGGCACTATGATTCATAGGCACCTGGATCCTTTATCCAGGCACCAAGTTATTTGATTCCACATGCATAATGTCATCAATTCCCCCCTTCCCACTCCTACTATTCCCATGCTAATCAAGGTCTGCAAAAGCTCTGCCTTTGACAACTACATAATGTTTCCTTTGTTAGACAAGTTATGCTCATTATAGGAAACATGCTATTTAGCTCATACAAATTCAATGTACATCCTTTTTTTTTATTTTTTTAATGTACATCCTTTTAAAATTTTGTCCACATAAACAAGTAAATTCACATATATTAAATTTTTGGTCAGTTTTACAAGATTCTATTTTAATTTAGCAATATAATACTAATATTTTACCAAGCCAATAAGTACATATGTGCAGTATCAGTTCAAGTGGCTCTATATATTCCCTTTGTAGAAAAAAATTGGGTTATTTATTATAAATTTGGTTGTTCACAATTTTTAGTTTTTGAAGTACCACTTCAGTGAATATCATTGCAGTTAAATCTTTGTGCATGTTTTAAATTATTTATTTGTGATAAATATCTGGAAATGGATTTTCTTAGTCAAAGTATATGCATTTTTATTTCCTTCTTACTCTTTTTTCCTCCTCCATGGGTGTCCCTCGCCGCCAGAATACATTTTACCTTCTTGTGGAAAAATTACTTCTCTAAAAATGCCTGACTTGTAATCATTTTACTTCCCTATTCAGAAATCGTCAATATTTCCATTGTACACGGGGATCAATAAAGTCCAGATATCTTGCCATGGCATTTGTGGCCTTCCAGGATAGCCTCAACCTTCCTTTCATTTAGGTTTTCCCTGCTCAACTTACTTTACAGTCATCCATTCTGGACTCCATGTTGGGGCATTATTCCCTTTGCTTGTAGAATTCCTACTTCACTGGGCCAGATCCTGGCAGGAGGCATGTGGCATCCTCAAACTGGATTATTTAATGAGCTTTTGTTCTTAGATAACTGTTTACCAAGGTGTGAGTAGAATTTAGGGAATGCACAAGGCATAGTGCAGTCAGTCCCCTGGCCAAACGACACCTGTGAGCCCTTACCACCCAGTGGCCTGAAGGAGCAAGAGGAAAGAGAAAGCGATGACTGGGACCTGCTGAGGAGAATTCCATGGAGAGGGCCACCTGATACCTGCAGCAACGCCCTGACAACTAGGCAGGATATCAAAGGACTAAATATTTCAGCCATACATTCTATCCACCCTCAAAACTCCTGCTGGAAATCAGCCAAGCCCAAGCCAGAGGGCACTGGAGCCCATGGATACTATACCTGTAGGTGAGCCTGCCAGGATGTATAGTGGAGAAGTATGATGGGACAGATGGAAGATTTCCAGCATCCTTTAAAGATTCCTGCATGTAACATCTGCACGTGCTTTGGTGCTTCTCTTAGGGCATTTAATACAGCCTCAATGATATTTTATTTGTGCAAGATTTTATCTCCTCAGTTAGATCCATAACCCTTTAAAGAAAGATATGGCTTTTTCACATGTGTGATCTGAAACTCAGGGAAAATTTGTTGTGAATTTGTCCCCTACAAAGGGACTTCCTCGAGACAGTTGGGACAGAAGCAACAGGTCTACGGGAGACAGTAGAAAAGATTAATTGACTGGACAAGGGTTGCTACATGGAAAAGGTATTAGATACAAAGTCAGCATGTGAGGGAGCTACATAGACCCACATTCGGGTTGTGCAGCACCCAGTGAGGCTAAGAGGAGAACCAAGCTATGCCTCGGAAGGATACAAGATGATAAAGTAACATCTTCAGTGAATATGGCCAACCTGGAAATCCTAACTCCCCAGAGCAAGACTCCATGAGCCTCTTGCTGGCTTGGCACACATCTCCAGTTTGTGCTGACTGCAGCGATGCTGGAATCCCAGACCCAGCACATCCCCTTTCTCTAGTCTAATCTCAGGGACAGTCCAAGATGTCAACCTAACTCCTCCTTCCTGATCAGGAAGCTCCGTGAAAGCTTCTACAGTATGCACATAAGCGGAAGGGAACAAAAGATTCGGAAGCCTCAAATGGAACCCGACTCTCACCTTCCCAGGCCCAGAGGCAGAGTCTGAGTTTGATCAGCTCTCCCACTCTCCACAGGAAGTAGGCAGCCCCAGTCTGAGCATGTTTAAGCCCTCTGAGCCTCCATATCCTGGCTTGTGAACTATCTATATCTCCGACTTAGTTAAGACTGATGCGATAATGCCCATAAAACACCTAGAACAATACCTGATGCACAAAGGCATTCGACAAATCTTTCATTTCCTTCTTGCCACTCCCAGTTCCCATGTCACCATTCTGTCCACCTCACTGTATTGCCTCTTTCAGTATTGGTTTGAAATTGAAAATGCAGCACTTTTGCATGTGCTTTTGATTTACCATCTCCAGAGGCAATGCAGCAGAGTAGATAAGACCATACTTTCTGTAACCAAACTCCCTGGGTTGTCGATGACTAGCTTTGTCACCTTAGGCCTTACTTGATTCCTATGTGCCTTAGTTCACTCTTCTGCAAAGTAGGGATAATACTTGCACCTGTTCCACATGATTAAACTTATTAATATGTGTTAGAGCACTGAGAACAAAACCTATATGGCCTTCTTATTAGCATCTTCTTTCGAATTGGAGGGAAGTGGATGAGAATCAATTCACAGTGGCCTGAGCAGGGATCAATAGTAAGCTGTGAATATGCAAAGGAGTGGCAAAGCTGCTCAGCCCAGACTTGAACTTGTGGTCACTGTACATCAGCTCTGCATGCTGAGCTTAACTAGGGCGGGGAAGGTTGTAAGAGATGAATTAAGACCTAGTAGCAGTGTGACTTTTATGAAATAAGTTCATGTCAGTAGGTCTCAATACTTGCATCTATAAAGTGAATTTTTAATTCATGACTTCTAGAATTCCTTCCTGATTTAAAAATGGTTTTGACTCTATGGGGGAAAAGAATTCAGAAATTTTAGTCCCTGTGCTTTAGTCATTGTGACCACAGGTTGATGGCTGGCCCACAGATATTACTCGGTGATCTCAGTGGCTATCATGACACGGGCAAGAGAACCTTGAGGGTAGATTTTTGACATTAACCCCAGATGAAGTTATTCATCAGGTCACACTGATGACACTGAAAAGCATTTACCACACAAATTCAGTTTCCCATTAGCAGATTCACTACTTGTAGTATACAAAAAATTAATATTTTTATAAAATCAGGATATGTCTTCATCTCATTTTTATATGGTCTTGTGTGCTATTTGTGTCAAAATTTTAATCTTTTTAGATCAAAGCATACCCTTCTTAAGTCATTTCTTCATCACCTTACTCTTGACTTATGAGAAATCCTGGAGGCCTCTCCCTTTGGTTTCCTCATTTCTGGTCAGCTCATGGCTTATCAAGAAATTGGGGCTCAGAAACCCATTACAGGTTTCCCCCACTATCCAAAACTAGAGGTGCCTATGAAACTTTTAGTAAGCTGAAATGGCATAAAGCAAAGATGTGATTATCATTCATTTATATGGAAACATTTTGAGTGTTCTCAGACCCCAAAATAACCTACCAAAATATGCCAAATATGCTTAATTACATCTGGCCTTACAATAAGCTTACTTAGGCTTCTCTGATACCTTACAACTCATCTTGCTGAGGAAGCACAAGGTAGAGCACAGATGTTCAGAGACCCAGCTCAGACCCCTGGTGGTTAGATGCTGAGATGCTGAGTGTGGTTCCTGGGAAGGAGCTTGATGGGGCCGCTCTCGCTGCTTGGGGTGCCTGCTGCCTCTAGTAACAACTGCTGTAAGAACAAACACTGAACTATTTTTGCAAAAGCGAAAATCCTCTTTGGATGTTTTTCAGATAGCAAAAATAGGTACTAATATAGGTCTTTCATAAGAGCAAAGTGACATAATGCTAACTTTCAAAAAGTGGGGGACAGGTGTATGTATTAGGGAAGGAACCATGTGGCAGGGTGAGGGGGGTGGCCCCAGATGCATGCAATTTGTGAATGACAACAGCTCCCCCTCTTCCCATGGGATCCTTATCAGACTGCAGCTTCCTTGAGGGGGTGGGCTCTGTCCTTGAATCTTTGCCTCATTCCACACTTACTAGTTGCTTATAAAATATCTATTTGTTGAATAAAATCAAGCTGAATTGGAGCTGTTCTGGTGCTTAGAAAGCTTATAAGACACTGAGCCCTTTGGGGTTGGGCATGGGATCTCATCTGAATCGTTTCCTGCCTGTCATAGGCATTCATTAAACCCCACCCTCTTTGACATGGTTGCCCATTACTCTTCTTAACCTTTAGTTTCTGTGGGGCTCTATTCCCCTGGTTTCCCTCCTATCTCCCTGACAGTGCTTCTGAATCTTCTTTGATAATTCATCCTTTGTTATCGGATCTCTGAATGATGGCAGGCCTCAGGGCTTGGGTCTCCCTCCTCTCTGTACCTGCTACCTTTAATGCCACCTTTATGCTGACAATTCCAAATGTGTATCTTTAGCTCAAAAGCCACAGAATTTTGGTCTCCTATTTGATAATTTGGATGCCTTACAGGAACCTCAAAACTTAACACAGAACATTTAATTTAAACTAGCCTTCTGCTACCCAAACCTGGCCCCCCTCGAGTCATCGCTATGCCATCAAATGTCACCACCTCACACCAAAGTGGTCAAACCAGAAGCCCAATGATCATCCTTGATCCCTCCATTTCCCTGACCACTCATATAGAACCCATTGACAAGTCCTGTGAAAAGTCCCTCCTAAATAATTCTTTTAAAAATACATTTTTATTTATTGATTTAAAAGAGAGAGAAAAAAACATCGCTTACTTATTTATGCACTCATTGGTTGATTCTTGTATGTGCTCTGACTGGGGATTGAACCCACAACCTTGGCATATCAGGACAAAGCTCTAACCAACTGAGCTACCCAGACAGGGCCCTAAATAGTTCTTGATTTCAATCATTTCTCTACATGTCACTGCCAAATGCAACAAGCCACTACTCTTTCCTGTCTGGACTTCAGCAATAGGTTTCTCAATGATTATCTTGTTTTTCATTTTGTTTCTCTTTAGTCTCTACCCCATGTACAAGCCAAAGTCACCTTAAAAATATATATAAATTGCACCATCTTGTTCCTTGCTTAATGAAAGGGCGAGGGCTACGCCCTCCATATTGCCCCAAATCCTCCATGTTGGGGCAGCAGCCATGTGCTCGGCAAGGCTTCTTCCTGGAAGCCCAAGCCTCTGCTAGCCACACCCAGGATTTCTCTAAACTAACCAATGACAATCAAGGGACGTGCGCATCATAGATATGACCACATCCTGTGTAACGAGACACCGACTTGCACCTGGCCAATCAGCAGGGCCCACAGTCTCCTCTCCTCCCCTTACTCCACCCCCCTATAAAACTCCTCTTCCCACTGGGTTAGCTCTCTCTCTGCCACTTGCTGCTGCGTCAGTAAGGAGGGTGGGGAGCCAAGCCTGGGTTTGAATAAAAGACTCTCTGTTTTTGCATCGGACTCGGCTGGCTCCCTGTTGGTCTACTGGGGATCTTGAAATCTGGGCATAACACTTAAAACCTTTCAATGACTTCTCCTTGTACTTGGAATAAAATCCAAAATCTTTGCTGTTTCCTAGGAGACCCTGAATGATGTAGCCTTTGCCTATCTTCTTCCACTTGTCCCACACCACACAGACTACCCACATCCTCCTCCTCTTTATTTCTCACTTAAGCCAAGCTGTTTCCCTCCCTCTGCCTGAAACACCTTCCCTAGCTCCTCAGATGCCTGGCTCCTCTCATGCCAGGACTCAGCTCAAATGTCACCATTTAAGGACATCCATGATCACCCTCCTTCCTCAGTATTCTCCAACATTGACCATTGTTTGTTCACGACACTAGTAGAAGTTGTAATTTTACAGGTATACATTTATTTGTTTTCTTATTGTCTGTCTTTTTTATTGGACTCTAGGCTCAAAGAAGAGAGGAACAATGAGTAGTACCTTGTTCTCCATGTGGCCCAGTATAGTGTCTGGCAGATATAATGCATTCAATAAATACATTTGGGGAGAAAGAAAATAAATACAGAAATACATGTAAAAAGGAAGGGGAAAGAAAAAAAGAGAGAGAAAAGAAGGAGGAGGGGAAGGAAGAGGTAAAGGAGGAGAAGATAGGGGAGAAAAAAAGAATGGGATAGATGGATGATAGAGAAAGAGAGGAAAAGAGGAGGGAGGAAGAAGGTCTTTTAGACCAGCATCGTCCTAAAGATAGATGCTTAGAGTAATGGAGCAGAAAAAGAAGGCAAGGAGAAACTACCCAAAGTTTTCCTCCTTTCCTCCCTCCCACACTCCCTCCCTCCCTCCCTCTCTGCCTTCTCTACCTTGTGCCAGGTGGGTCATAAGTTATTTCAGCTACTCACCTTTCACAGCCCCAGGGAAAGGTGTAAACACTTCATTTTATTGGTGAGAAAAAAGAGGCTCAGCAAAGTTAAGGGCTTTGCCCAAGATCTCCTAGCTGGTTCCGAATGTGAGGAGGCCACCTTGTCCCCACTACTCCACAGTGTCATGTGGACTGTCAACCATACTTTTAATTTTCATATTTCTTTATTAAATGCTATTTGAAATGAACCTGTTAGGAACCACCTTGGACTACAGAGCAGAATGGAATTGCTGGCCAGTTTCAGTGCAAAGCAGAGGGGCAGCCCCCATCCACCGGACAGTCACGGCTTAGTGAAGCTGAGGTTGACTGACGGACTTTAATGAGGAAGGAGGCGTCAGTTTCCATGGTGTGAAACAACAAGACTTTGGCAGCCAAGACTCCTTGCCAGCCCTGAGCACCTCAGTTTCAAACAAGACAGTAAGTATTTGTATATTACTCTTGTCTTCAGATATTTACTGCAGTTACTGTAGATCATTCATATTTATTAGAGCTTATAATTACTGGCTATTTTTTTACATTGAGACACTTGAACCAGGAAGATAGAAATTCAAGTGCACTTAAATATACAGGGATTCATGTGAAGGGAAATTTGCCAAAGTTTAGTAGTCGGTGGTAGGCTAGTGAATTGTATGTTTTCTACAAATAACTTTTTGTGTTGTTTTTTTTTAAGAAAGCGTCTAATTTATAGTATCCTTTATTTTTTCAAACAGCTTTGTTGAGTTATAATTTACATACCATAAAATTCTCCTTTTTAAAGCACACAATTCAGTGATTTTTAATGTACTCAAAGTTATAAAAGTATCACCCTCCACTATTTAATTTTAGAACATTTCATCACCACAAAGAAAAATCTTGTACTCCTTCCCAGTCACTTCCCACCCCACCTCATTCCAGCCCTAGGTAACCAATAATCGACATTCAATATAGATTTGCCTATTCTGGACATTTCACATAAATGGAATCATACAAACATGCAAGCTTTTGTGATTGGCTTCTTTCACTTAGCCTGTTTTCAGGGGTCATCCTTGTTTTCGCATGTATCAGCACCGCATTCTTTTTATTGTCAGTTAATATTCCTTGTATGAATATCCCACATTTTATTTATGCATTTATCCATTCATGGACATTTGGATTGTTTGCACTTTAGGGCTAGTATTAATAATGCTGCTGTGAATATTTATGTACAAGCTTTTATGTGGACATATGTTTTCATTTCTTTTAGGTATATACCTAGGATTGGAGTTACTGGTCATATATAATTGCTCTATGTTTACCTTTTAAAGAACTACCAAACTGTTTTCCAAAGTGGCTTCCCCATTTCATATTCCCACCACAGTATATGAGGGCCCCAATTGCTCTACATCCTTATCAACACTTGTTTTTACTTGTCTTTTTTATTATAGTTATTGTAGTGGGTGTGGAGTGGTGTCTCATTATGGTTTTGATTTGCATTTGCCTAATGACTAATGGGGTTGAGCACCTTTTCATGTGCTGATAGGCTATGTGCATATTTGTTTTGGAGAAACTTCTGTTTATATTCTTTGACCATTTTTAATTGACTGATTTGTTTTTTTATTGTCAAGTTCTAATGGTTCTTTATATTTTTTGGATACAAATTTCTTATCACATCTATGATTTGAAAAGATTTTCTCCCATTTGGTGGTTGCTTATACTTTCTCAAAGGTATCGTTTACAGGACAAAAGTTTTTAATTTTAGTGAAATACAGTTGATTTAATTTTTTCTTTTGTTGCTTGTGCTTTTATTGTCCTATCTATGGACCATTGCCTCACCAGGGGTGGGGAACGTCCAGCCCGTGGGCTGCATAAGGCCCGCATAATCGTTCGGTTCGGCCCTGTCCGGACATTAGGGTGAGTTAATTAAATGTTTGACCCAATCTAGCAGACTAATTTTTAAGTTGATAATTTTGTATGGCTAGGGGATTATGCTATACATATCCAAGTGGCCCTTGGCAGAAAAAAGGTTCCCCACTCCTGGCTTAACCCAATGTGATGAAGAGTTACCACCATGTTTTCTCCTAACAGTTTTAGTTTTAGGACATATATTTAGGTCTGTGATATATTTTAAGTTAAGTTTTGTATATGACAAGAGGTAGACAACCAACTTCATTCTTTTGGCTATCCAGTTGTGTTAGTACCATTTAGAGACTATTCCCCACTGAATTTTCCTGGCACTTTTGTTGAAAATCAGTTATTTGACCATAAACATAATGGTTTATTTCAGACTCTCAGTTCTATTCCATTGCTCTTTATGTCTACCTTTTTGCCACACAACATACTTTGTACCACACTGTCATGATTATTGTATCTTTGTAGTAAGTTTAAAAATCAGGAAGTGTGAATCCTACTTTGTTCTTTTTTTTTTTTTTTTCAAGATTGCTTTGGCAATTCTGAGTCCCTTGCATTTGAGCTTTTAGGATCAGTTTGTTAATTTCTCTGCAAATAAATTTAGCTACCTACTCATTGAGAACGTCTACTTATATTATAAGTTATCCATGGGAAGTTGTGGAATTTCCTTGGTGTGAACTCAAATGTGGAACAAATGGGACTAATTTAAGTGTAAACCTGCTTACAGGTTTGTGTGAATGGCAAGCAAAGAAAGAGGCTCCCACGCACTGATTCTAAAAATGATTTGGCTTCCTGTGATACCTGCAGGGTAGAAGCTGTCTAGTACCTCTGTTCACCATGTTATCTTATCATTGATCGAATGCTCCAGTATAAGGGTTTTCTACTAAGACAAACAAGCCAAGAAGATAAAATCCTGTGTCATCTTCTGTTACCTAATGTACACACTCAGCACCCACTTCATGCACAAAGGCCCGTCCTTGTCCTTCGCACTCAGACATGCTGAGCCACTTTGGGCTGAGGCCCAGGCATCTGTTGTTTACACCCACCAGTGAGCCAGCCAGACTGCCTACGCCTTGTGGATGCAGAGACATTGCCACTCAAATGTGGCTTGTGAACTACTAGATGCTCTGGGGACTTGTTACAGGCCCATCCCAGTCCAGCTGAGTCAGGATCTGCATTTTAACAAGATCCCAGATGCTTTACATACACCAGAGGTTGGTAACTACAGGCCAAATCTGGCTCCCTCCCTGTTTCTGTAGGCGCATGGTCACCACCTGTGGAGGTGGGCCTCACTGGGCAAGGACTGTGAGCCTCTGAGAGACAGCTGAGGTCACTCTCTGTGCCCCCCATACCCCCTCAACTCCCAGCACATGCCTCCTGAGCCCGCTGCTGTGCTGCCCAGGGTCCTGCTGGTCACCACCTACACCTTGGGGACTCTGCTACTGGCAACTGCAGGGCAGTGAGTAGAATCATAATCCAGTCAAGTTGCCTTGCCTCCTGCCAGCTACCAACTTGTGACAGTCAGGCTCCTGGAGAGGAGAGAGAGCATGCCGGCATCTGGGCGTCACCTACGCACAGTGAGTGACCTTCCCACAGGCCAGGCCCCTCCCACTCTGGCAGGTGGCCCTGAGAATGTCTCAAGCTGAGGGCTGGCGGTCACTAAGCATGCTCACCTACCAGCACCAGCCCTTCCTCCCCCAGGAAGGCCCCTCCCCCATAAACAGGGCAAGAGTTTATCTTGTTACCGAACCGTCTTGATTTTGCCTGGTGGTCTACCGAGCCTAAAAAATGTCCTATTTCTCCTTTTTCAAGAGAAGTTTGTGGTCTACACATTAAAGGTGGAGCTACTTGCACTTTGCAGAATGTGCCTGAGCTGGGACCCTCCACCACTGTCAGTGCCCAAAATGACTCTTATTCATCATTCAGGGACCCGGCTTAGGTTGTTTTCAGAGAGAAGTGCCTTTTACTTCCTAATGTTTCCTCTGTCCCCAGAAAGTCCTCGCCATCCTAACACTTTGGGCTTGCTTGCGGATTACGGTACTTCCTTCTCTTCTCTCCCACTTGGAATGGCCCTCATACGTCCATGCACATCGGACTCACCTGAGGACCCACTATGACACAGATTGCTCCTCCCACCCCAGTTTCTGACCCACTAGGTCTGATTTGGGGCCCAATCATTTGCATTTCTAGAAGGCCCTGGGTGCTGCTGCTTCTTGAGATCTCACTTCATTGTTGAGATGGAAGAGACATTTTTAACAGCCCCTTCTCTAGGGGCTCTGTTCTCATTCCTCTTTCCTATATCTCAGCCCTTTTTTTGTTATATCGGTAATTCTCATACTTTTCCGTCTCAGGACTTTACACTCTTAAAAATTACTGAGAATCCCGGAGGGAAGTTTTATTGTTTGTTTTTTAAATATTTTTAATGATTTTAGACAGAAAGAGAGAAGGGAGAGGGAGAGAGAGAAAGAAACAACAATCGACTGCCTTCTACACACCAACTACTGGGGATTGAGCCCAAAACCCGGGCAGGTGCCCTGACCGGGAATCGAACCAGTGATCTCTCAGTGCATGGGATGACGATCAACTGAGCCACACTGGCCAAGGCCCAGACGAGGGTTTTTAAAATGTGGATTATAGCTATCAATAATTACTATATTAGAAATTAAAACTGAGAACATTGAAAAAATGTGTATTAATTCATTTGCAAAAATCATAAGCCTACAAGATAATAAAATACTGTAATTTTTATGAAAAATAACTTTTCCTAAAACAAACAGTGTGAGAAGAGTGGCGTTGTTTTGCTTTTTTTGGTCAAATCTCTTTAATATTTGGTTTAATAGAAGACACCTGTATTCTATCTACTTCTGCATTCAGTTTGTTGTTCTGGTTGAAATACGTAAAGAAAATACGGTTTCACACGTATATGAAGTTGAAAAAGGGAGGAGCATTTTATACCCTTTTCAAATATTGTGAATATTTTTCTTTGATATACACCAAAAGTAGACAAGTGGAAGTGCTTTAAATGTTATGTGGAATCTGAAATGGTCTGTGTGTTTTCCATACTTTAAATTAAAATTCATTACACTGAAATCCATTGGCCTGTTTGGAATGGATCCCTGTACCCATGCATTTGCTAACATCATGCACTTGTCCTACAGAAAATACTGGCTGACAGAGTTCTGCAGACATTCCAAACGTTGATATATTTCATTATTTTTTAATTCCTTTTACTAAGTCATATAATCAAGAGTAAAAATTTGATGAAAATGAACAATTCTTACTGCTTTAGTTTCTTTACTGAAACTAGCTTTTTCATTCTTTAAAATACATGTGTGCGGTGGTAAAGGATACCATGACTGCTAGTCCAGTCTGGGCCACTGCCCACTTCTGCCTCTCTTCGTGCTAAGGCGCTTGCAGTTTTCTACACCTTTGTTTGTGAACCATCAGGGCAATTTTCAGTACAGTGTACAAGGCCAATGACATTTTAATGTTATAATGAAAGTAGTTTTGACTTTATGGACTTCCTAAAAAACTCTCAGGGCTTCCTAAGCATTATAGACTATAACTGGAGAACGGTTGGTTTATGTCTTAATGCTGTAACTAATTCAGCCATTTTATTTGTATGTTTATATTTTGTCTACCTCCTGAATTGATGGAGTAATCGTATTTAATTTCCACAGAGTATATGTTCTGTGCCCAGAATAAGCTTTTCACATGGATTGTCACTGTATCCTCACAGCAACCCTGGCAAATTACACCCATTCTACAGGTGAGGAGCTTAAGGCACAGAAATACACAATCAGATCAGTGTCACGCTACTAGCCCTGGAAGATGGTTTGAGATCAAAGAACTAATTCCAGCCCATGACTTTAGCCTGGAGTTCTGTAGGCAGAGGAGAGCCATTGATAGTTTTGGGCAGGTGACTGGCATGCACCAACCACAGTAGCTAAGATCTAAATGTACACTCAGCAGAGCACACACATGAAACAACCCTGGATGCAAATTTAGGGTAAAGACTCCTCACTAGGAGTAAAGGGTTGTAGATAATTTCCTACGTGGCATGTTTCCCCACAGTTTTTTGTCATGGAATCGACGCGAATGTCAGACATGACAAAGCTCCATCAAGCTGTGGCTGCAGGGGACTATACTCTAGTGAGAAAGATTTTGAAGAAAGGTCTCTGTGACCCAAACTACAAGGACGTGGACTGGAATGACCGAACCCCACTTCACTGGGCTGCAATCAAAGGTGAGTGGGCAATGCCAAGCAGAGTCCATCCCCTGCAGTCTATTGTACCAATCAGCATCTGTGAGGGGTAGCCAGAAGAACATTCTTTTTATTTTTTTTAATCCTCAACCAAGGATATCATTTTTTATTTGTTTTATTGGTTTATTTTTAGAGAGAGAGGAAGGGAGAGAGAGAGAGAAAGAGAGAGAGAGACATCGATGCCCGATGGAACATTTCAATCTGAGCACCACCACTTACTAGTTGTAGCACCTTGACAAGTATTTAATGTCTCTAAGCCTTAGTTTATTCATCTGCATAATGGGGACAATAATGCTATCTTAGAGTCTTGTAGTGAGAATTCAGTGAGATAATGGGTGTACAGTGCCCAGCACATAGTCTACTCTCAGTTAATGTTAATCCTCTGCCCTCTTGACCGCTAGCAGGATGGGAGCATTATTCCTGTAGTAGGACAAGGACTTCGTCTGTTCATTGCTGTATCCCCCATGCCTAACGATGGCTTAGTTATAAAATTGGAGGAGGAAAATGGCAAAAATTCAACTAATGGGCTTGTCAAGGCCTTTGGCAATAGAATACCATTGAAGAGTCTTAAGTAAGAAAGTGTTATAGTCCACTTTGCTTTCTAAAAATGTTTTGTTCCTGTATGCAGAATGGACTGGCTGCAGAGAAAACAGGTGGGAGGATTCTGTAGAAATTTAAGTACAATGTCATGGTAGCTATACTAGGGCACCTTTTAGCAAACATCTGTCATAGGCTGAGTACTATGCTATGTACTTTAGATCTATGATTTTATTTGTACTTCACTAGAACTTAGTGAGGTAAGTAGTAATATCCTTAATTTACAAGTGAGAAAACTGAGCCTTAGACATCTGTTGCTGATCCGGTGTGCCATAGATAGTAAGTGGTATTTATCGTCAAGCATGAACCCCCATCTATCTGGCTAGAAAGCCTGTGCAATTAATGTTTGCTAGCTATATTGTAAGTAAAACTTCAAATATTTTTTTAAGTCAGGTATAATTTATTTATAACATTATATCAGGTTCAGGTGTGCAACATAATAATTTGATTTTTATATATATTGTGAAATGATCACCACAAAAGTCTAATTAACATCCATCACCAACCTTAGTTATAAATTATTTTTTCTTGTCATAACTTTGAAGATCTACTATCTTAGCAACTTTCAAATAGGCAGCACAGAATTATTAACTACAGTCACCATGCTGTACATTACATCCCCATGACCTTATATTTTATAACTGAAAGTTTGTACCTTTTGACTATCCTAACCCATTTCACACATCCCCCATAGCTACAACCAACCAATATAATCTGTTCTCTGTACCTATGAACTTAGCTTTTGTTACTTAGATTCCACATATAAGTGAGGTCATACAGTATCTGTCTTTCTCTGTCTGACATGTCTTTCTCTATCTGGCTTAGCATAATGCCCTCAAGGTCCATCCATGCTGTAGCGAAATATTTGTTTTTGAAATCAGCCTGGAGACTGCCAAAAGCAGGGGGCTTGCCAGTGCCAACATAGGCAGGGGTAGAGTGACTTGGGAGGGAAAGCAGGATTTCTAGGCAGGGCTGGGAGGGGTGTGTCTGGGAGGAGTGTGTCTGGGAGGAGTAGAGGAAATATTTAAGAGGGCCTCAGCCCCTGGGTGAGTGAGAGCTTGGTTCCTGAGGGTAAGGGTACTGAGAGGAAAAAGGGAGGAGGGAAAGATGCTGAGCAGCTGGAGGGGCCTCAAAGGCCAATGTCTTCCCTCTTTTGTGCTATCTAGACTAACCGTGGCCTCGGGCCAGTGGAGACATTTTCATTTTAACCTTCTCTTTCTTCTTGGTGCATGTAAGGGCATATGGAGGTGATGAAGCTCCTCATACAGTGCGGAGCCAGACCCTGCCTGGTAACTGCTGTGGGCTGGACCCCAGCTCACTTTGCAGCTGAGTCGGGCCATCTGCATGTGCTCAAAATGCTCCATGCATTGCACGCCGCCATCGACGCCCCCGACTTCTTTGGAGACACGCCGAAGAGGATCGCACAGATCTATGGGCAGAAAGCCTGTGTCACATTCCTGGAGAAGTAAGTTCCATTTCTTTCCAACTCTAGGAAGGGCAGGGAAAGAGGAGCCTGTGATCAAGTCTTTGCTGACTCTGTGATCTCAGGTCAATGAGAATGAAATGAGGAAATCCAGGCAACTATTGTTTGAGGTTTGTTTTTTTAAATACATTTTTATTGATCTCAGAGAGGAAGGGAGAGGGAGAGAGAGACAGAAACATCAATGATGAGAAAGAATCATTGATGGGCTGCCTCCTGCATGCCCCACACTGGGGATTGAGCCCACAACCCGGGCATGTGCCCTTGGCTGGAATCGAACCTGAGACCCTTCAGTCCGCAGGCTGACATTCTATCCACTGAGCCAAACTGGCCAGCGCATGTTTAAGTTATTTTTTATTAATTTTTCACTGAAGAGACTAATTTGATGTAGAAACTGTAATGTGTTACATTATGTAAAATTGATTATTTTTAAATTATACAAATTATAATTTTTATAATTATACATTATGATAATTTTAATACCATGATACATAATGATTATAATTATTGTTGTAGATTATGCAAAAATGACCTCAGATAAGAGAGGTGGGACACCAGGTTTGAAAATGGGACGTGGTGTAATATTTATCATTGTGCTGAATCAGCTCTCATCCAAGTTACCAGGGAGTCTTATTGCTCTATCAATGGTCTCTTCTCAATTCACATCTTACCGCCACTTAATTTGATATCTGACATTTTTTCAAACTCTTCTCTCTTATTTCATCTGATGCTCCTTTATCTAATTCTTCTACCTAGCTGACTATTTTTTCTCATAATTTTGTCTAAGCTCTTATTCTTGCATGCTTTTTAGATGCAGAAATTCCTCAGGGTCCTGTTCTTGACTCTCCTCACTGACTTTCTCTGAGTAATCTCAGCCCCTGCCCAGTGACCAGTGGACGGCTGGGCATGAAAGACACCCCAGAATAACTGAGTGGGGGAAGCGTGGTTCCTCCAAATAGTCAGCAGTGCCATTACCAGGAAAGCTGGGCAAACAGTGCTGAGCAGACAGAAAAATGCATCATGTGTAAGTCATCTCTGCTTATCATCATCTCCCACAGGGAACTTCCCTCTGACAGTCATGGGGTTTTGAGAGAAGGAATCCTGGTTAAGAGGCAATTAATCTGGACATTAAAAGATGGCTAAGAGCTGGCTAATGAAGGAGGGAGAAAGATTTTTGATTGAGAGGAAAGACACCAAGTTGGAAGTGTTCATAGATTGTGTGTCCATGTGAGAAGGTAGTGGGATAGTGGAGAAGTGAGGGGCCTGGCTAAGTAGAGCATCACACCTCTAGAGAGAAGCGTAGAACAAGGTTGGGTGGACGTGTGGGTGACCTTAGTGAGATGGGCAAGCATATGAGTGTGAGCTCATTAGGGGCTGATCAGCAGAGTCACTCCTGTAGTGGAAGAGGCAGTGATGTTGTGCAGATAGGATTGGAGGCACTTAGATTCCAGGCAAGGAGATCACTTAAGGTCATGGCCGGCAAACTGCAGCTCGCGAGCCACATGCGGCTCTTTGGCCCCTTGAGTGTGGCTCTTCCACAAAATACCACGCGGGTGTGCACGTACAGTGCGATTGAAACTTTGTGGTCCATGCGCAGAAGTCGGTTTTCGGCCTGGGCGAGTCTATTTTGAAGAAGTACTGTTGATATTTGGCTCTGTTGACTAATGAGTTTGCCGACCACTGAAAGGAATTTCTTAAAAATTCATATTTTAAGGCCCTAGATCAGCGGTTCTCAACCTGTGGGTCGAGACCCCTTTGGGGGTCGAATGATCCTTTCACAGGGGTCGCCTAAGACCATCGGAAAACACATATATAATTACATATTGTTTTTGTGATTAATCACTATGCCTTAATTATGTTCCATTTGTAACAATGAAATTGGGGGTCATCACAACATGAAGAACTGTATTAAAGGGTCGCAGCATTACGAAGGTTGAGAACCACTGCCCTAAATGGTTTGGCTCAATGGATAGAGGGTCGGCCTGCAGACTGAAGGGTTCGATTCCAGTCTAGGGCACATGTCCAGGTTGAGGGCTCGATCCCCAGTAAGGGGCGTGCAAGAGGCAGCCAATCGATGATTCTCTCGCATCATTGATGTTTCTATCTCTCTCTCCCTCTCCCTTCCTCTCTGAAATCAATAAAAATATATTTTAAAAAATTCATGTTGTAAGTAGGTGAGCTCCTGGGTGAGGATGATGAAGAGAAAGGATGTACGAGAGAGTTTTTAAAGAAGCCTAGATAGTATTTGACTATTTTCTGAACATTCTCAGGACCCTAGGAGAACAATTCAACTTTTTGATCCAGCCTTGCTAAGTAGTACATCTCTCATTCAACAAATACTTTGGAGACCTACTATGTGCATGGCATTGAACTAGATACTAAAAAGGATAGAAAGATAAATCAGATACAATACTGGGACATCAAGCATTTCCCTGTCTAGGAGAGGAGATAACTTGTTTGCATAAATAGCAAGACTACTATCCTAAGAGCAGGGCAGAGGAGGTTCAGTGAATGTTGAGAGGGGCAAAATAGATGTGGCCTGATTATTGGGAGATCACTCCCAGCTTGTTGGGAGAATGGGGGCTGAGGGGCAAGCAGACTTGCTATCCTCTGAATGATCTGTGCTTTGTATAATGTTTTGCACTTAAAATACTGTTTGCCCTGCCTGTATCATCATCTTTCCTCTCAAATTCTATTGATCTTCATATTGGCTCAAGTTTTATCTCTATGAAGTGGTTTTTACCAATTTCTTTAAGCAAGTTACACACTCACCTTTGGCCTCATATACAAAACTAGTAACCCTGCGCATGAATCCGTGTGCCAGTAGCTCACTGCTGCCCTGCTATAGCTTCCCCCACACCCCCTCATAGCTTGCTGCCCTACCCCCTCCTGTAGCTCTCCACCACCCTCTTGTAGCTCACTGCCCCACCCTCCTGCTGATCTGTGATCCAGTCGTTACGCAGTTGGTCATTATGCAACAACCATTTTCATATTACATCTTTATTATATAGGATGGTACATAATATGTACACTTCCCATTTTCTTTGTGTGTGTGGCAGTCAATTCATCTATCTACTTTTCTATTTACCTCCCTATCTATCATCTGTAACTAGTTCTTCATGTGCATCCATCTACACGTACAGTACATATGCAATTACGAATAATTTTTATTTTCTTCCTTATATGCTTTTGTGCTTTTAAACTTTTTACAGTGAATAGACACGGCTTTCATAATTAGGAAAAAAATAAAATTACAAGTAAGTTAAGGAAAAAATGCCTCGTAATAAGATGCTGTCCCTGTGTAAACAGTGAGTACTTTAAGAATTAGCAGGGCCTCTTCAAGCTAAGTGCTAACTGATTCTGTCAACACCTTACTCCTCACGCACCGGTTTTCTCCACCTCCAAGTGGTTTCTTTAGTGTCTGAGTCCTCCCTAAGTGTATACTTGGAAATGCTTGAACGTGGCCTCTTTCCTTTGGGATGGACCCCTGAGGTGCCCAGGGTGTGTGCAGAGGCCTGAAAGAGACGCCCCTTTCAAAGCTGGGCCAGGCTCGCCTGCGCTCTCTGAGAGCCACTGTCTCCCCATCTTCTAGGGCCGAGCCCGAGTGCCGGGACCACCGCCTCACCGCCAGCCAGAAGGGGCTGCCGTTGGATCAGCGGGACCCGGACTGGGATGCCAAGAAAAGGGAGATGGAGCTGTCTCTTCCTTCCTCGAATCAAAACACTAATAAGAAAAAGCATAAGAAAAGTCGAGGCCCCACCAAGCTCAGCAATACCAAGGAGAGGAAAGTGTGAGAAGGCTGGGCCACAGAGGCTGGAACCTATGTTTTCTGGTGGGAGACTTTCCCTAGTACCAGAGTAGAGCTTGTCAGGCGTGTGTTGTCTTTACCTGATTTTACTCATAGGCCCTTATCCAGATGGCTTCTACTGGTAGCTCAAGACCTATCATTCAATCGGAAGTCTTGCCCTAAGGCTGTCCTTGCTATTGTGTCCTCACTAATACCTGCTGTCCACAGAATTACCAGCGGGAGACAAGTGTCAACTGCTTGCATTACCACTGATTTGGACTCGTCAGCTTCTCCTGACCTCCACATGCAATTACAGAATTCAAAAGAGTGCCTCCTAAGGGAAACTAGATTGTTTAAATGCAAAAAAAAAAAAAAAATTAAAGAATCACCAAAATACTGTTTAGCCAATCTATGAAAAAATTATTTGTTGTCACAAAGGCTAAGCAAAGAGATAAACAAATGTATGTCTCAGTTTCCAGCCATTTTTGTTGCTGTTGTGGCATAGGGGGCCACCACCTCAGCATGGCCATGTTACTCATGATCACCTCTACCCAGGAGGAGCGGTCCGGGCAAGAGACCAGCTCAATGGGACCTCACTGGAAACTCTATGGAATCAATGAGCGAGAGTATAAAACACGGGAACATGTGGTTACAGCTCTATTTATGGAATTATATATTTTAGGAAGTCTGATACAAATCAGGTATTTTCAATGAAACTATTGTATCCAAAGTGAGATGTGCTGTAAATGTAAAATACCTATCAGATTTTTGAAGACGTAGTACAAAAATGTAAAATAGCTCATCAATACTATTTAATGTTGATTACATGCTGAAATAATATTTTGGATACTGAGTTAAATAAAAGATACTATTAACATGAATTTACCTCTTTCCTTTCACTTAAAAAAAGTGGCTACTAAAATGTTTAAAATTATGTATGTGAATCGCTCCCCCCCGCCCCCATCAGACAACACTGCCATAGAAACTAAAAAAAAATATTTAAATCAGGCAACTGGCCTGGTGCACTTTAATTGGCTACCCCACATTCTAGGTTTACTATGTTCTTTGCCTAAAGCAATTGTTTTTGGGCACCTAACATCTTTATTACGCATTCCTCAATTAAAGCTTATGTTAATACAGGTCATGTTAAATTTGAAATTTCTGAAACGAATAGATGCTTGAACATCTTATAGGAAAGTAGTATAGCTGGCAGGATACCTTTCTAGTGTTCATCCACCCGAGCATCCCTCCCCTTTCTCTATGCCCTGCAGCTTACAGGGGTGGTTCCTGCTTGCCATGTTTGTGCTGATCCCCAACCAGTAAGCACATTAGAAGACACCCGACTCAACATGAGTCACTGGGACCAATATGACTCTCCTGGAAACTTGAAAAGGGTCTTCATCAGAAGATGGATCAGTAGCATATAACCTCAGTCTACAATAGAACTGAGGAAGTAGCGACGCGTTCTGCAAAAAGAAAGAGAAGACTGAAGGCAGAGATGGAGATAGAGATAGAGAACTAGACCTAGAGCTAGGGAGAACAACTTTCTAGTTTCAGTTTTGATTCCTTACTCCAGAAGTCTGTGAAATACTACTTCCATAATATTATTTCCTTTTTTGACACTGCAAACTGCCCCCCCCCCCTTTCCCCGCAACCCATCTTTTCTAATAAGTACAGTTTTAAGATCATGGGCTTATGAGTCAAACAGACTCAGGTTTGTATCCTCTTCTATAAAATAGGCAAAATAATCTTTACCTCCTGGGGTTGCTGTGAGGATGAGGTGGGAGGATGTGTGTAAAATGCTGGCATTGGCGCTCTATAACAGGCCTATGTAACGGCTATTATATCACTCTAGAAATGAGCTTACTTTTTCCCTGGGAATCCCAAAGGGGTCCAGAAATAATTCATTTTACTAATCAAGCGAGGCTCTCCATTGTTCAGCCCATAAATATCCCCTGCCTAGTTTTATGACATGGACATTGGCCTGCTTGCATTGACCATCAGACTTGGACTAAACTGTGATACGTATTCAGAGGGTTCTCTACTGTGTTCATAACCCATGGCCTCCCAGTGTCCTCACTGAGTCCTCCTTTCATTCTTATTCTCACTGAAGCATTAAAAGAAGGAATATATTCTTTCTGCCATGAGTTTTTGTATAATAAATAAGAACAACAGGAAGAGGACCCTAAAATTGCTTTCTTGTATGAAGAATTTGTTGCCGTGGAGAGCCTATAATAGGCACTTTACATGTATTATATCTAATCTGTATGACACACCTGTGAGGCAGGTACGATTTTCCCCAGTTAATATCACAAACTGAAGTTCCGAGAGGTGAATGACTTGCCCTGGGCCCCCTGGCGGATGCTTGTACAGTCTTTAGAACCAAACTGGATTGGATGGAGCTCTAGCTCTATGGCTGTGGGATCTTGGGTGGGATGCTTAATTTCTCTAGTTTTCCCATCTGTAAGGTGGGGAGAATACCAGTGCCTATGCCATGACATTGTGGTGAGAACTAAATGAGATAATGCATGTCAAGCATTTAGTACAATACCCTCTACATGGTAATGTCAATTGTTGGGATGGCCATTGTTTTCACAGCCTTCATTGTCTTAGATAGGTAACCAAGAAGAATGGCTTGCCCAGTGGCATGGCTCAGTGATTGTTGTTGACCTATGAACCAGTAGGTCTCAGTTTGATTCCTAGTCAGGGCATATGCTTGGGTTTCAGGCTTGATCTCCAGTGTGGGGTGTGCAGGAGGCTGCCAATCAATGATTCTCTCTCATCATTATATTTCTATCTCCCTCTTCCTCTTCCTTCCTCCTGAAATCAATAAAAAATATATATTTAAAAGAAGAAGAAGAAGAAGAAGAAGAAGAAGAAGAAGAAGAAGAAGAAGAAGAAGAAGAAGAAGAAGAAAAGGAGGAGGAGGAGGAGGAGGAGGAGGAGGAGGAGGAGGAGAAGGAGGAGGAGGAAGAAGGAGGAGGAGGAAGAAGGAAGAAGAAAGAAGAAGAAAGAAGAAGAATGGCTTGCTGGCAAGCATTAGCATCAACCCAGAGGGGTAATTTGGGGAAAGTATTCTCTCTAAGCACATCAAAGCCATGAATGAAGATACTCACCTGTTTTCTGTCCCATGAGGTTAAGATCTCAACCAAGTAGCTGAGATTCAAGGCTGAGATTACTTCACAATGACCATGAACTTCACTTCCCACCCTCACCCCATTTTAGTGAGGCCTGTATGAGGATTTGCAACATTGGCAGGGTCTGGTATTGGGGGTAGTCATCTGCTCTCTCCCACCCTTATTGTGTGAGGAGCAGGGGCAGCATCATAATATAAAGAAGACAATGGTAGAGGAGAGAAGCCATTCTAGGCCTGACTTATCAGGGAACTGGCTATGCGAGTGGGCAGTGCTTTTGGGACAGGGTCCCTTACCAATAAAATGTCAGGTTAGAACAAGATCTTCAAGATCACATTTAATGCATGTAAATCAAAGTTACACAGGGCTCTCTGAGCAATTAAACCAAATTTTATTCTGATATAATTTATAAATGAAAGAACGTGGCCTTCAGCATGAACTGAAAATGCTCTTTGAGATGAGGCAAGGATTTAAAAAGCAAAAGTCAAAGGGATGGGTTGCTAGACAACAAGAACATAAACTTACATCATTCATTTTCTGATTGGGAACAATGGGACAGGTGGGGTTGGGAGATAAAAATGGTAGTTTTGGTTGACTCATGAGCAGCAGGTAGAGTCATGGGATATAACCAACAATTGGAGCCGTGAGACATGGTCAGCAGAGGAGGGGGCATCACAAGGCATGAGTCAACACCTCAGTTCCCCTGGGAGTCTGCAAAATAAACTAGTAAAACAGGATTTGTCATGACACAGACAATGCAGGGAATTTAGTTCCTCAGGTAGACAGAGTCAGAGTTTAGAAGGCAAAATGACCTAGTCACTGGAGCAGGGTCAGAGACCAAATTGAAGAGCCTGGATATTTGGTTCTAAAATTGTATCAGAGTCCTGATATATGAGAGTGTAAGACCCTTAGCCCTGTTAAGCCCAGATTTCAGGATCCCCAAAAAACCACCAGGGAGCGCCGAGTCTGATGCAAAAGCAGATAGAGTCTTTATTCAGGCTAGCTCAAGCTCCCCCCACACTCGCCAACACAGCAGCTGGGGCAGAGAGTGAGCTAGCTCTGTGGGAAGAGGGGTCTTATAGGGGGGTTGGAGTAAGGGGAGGAGAGAGGACTGTGGGCCCTGCCGATTGGCCAGGTGCAAGTCGGGGTCTTGTTACACAGGATGTGGTTGTGTCTATGGCACGCACTTTCCTTGATTGTCATTGGTTAGTTTAAAGAAATCCTGGTGTGGCTAGCAGAGGCTTGGGCTTCCAGGAAGAAGCTCCTTGCCGAGCACATGGCTAAGGCTGCTGCCCAAAAATGGAGGATCCGGGGTAAGATGGAGGGTGTAGCCCTCGCCCTCTAAGCCCTAGGTTGTCTAAGAAACCAAAATAAAGTAGGATATACTTAAGAAAACATTAACTTAAGAAAAATTCTATAGAGAATTTTTATGAGTTAAAAATTGAGTTAAATTGATAATAATTGCTGGGATACAAAATCTCAACAGGTTGAGAACTGCTCTGGAGAATGGCAGTTTTGCAGCTTATTTTATACATTAGAATAAAAGGAGACATAAGAAGGGTTATGGAGATGGTGTTTGGACAAGATAACAATGAAGGTAACTATGTTTGGTGGCAGGTGAGTACTGGAAATATCAGGGACCACTTTGTAAAGTACATGATTGTCTAATCATTATGCTGTACACTTGAAACTAATACAAAATGATACTGAATGTAAATCGTAATTGAAAAATAAATAAAATTTTTTTAAAGATAACAATGAAGGATTCTGTGGTCTCCTGCTCTGATGCCTGTGGCTGTGCCCTGGAGGGGTCAGGAAAAGGTTACTCTGATATTTCAAAGGTATGTTATCTTAGATACAAAAAGACAGCTGACCGTCTCACTTAAGGTAAAGATTGACTTTTGCCAAGGAAGCCGCAGGCCTAAGACATGACTACCCTCCATGACCTGCTTTTAGTTAAGAATTTTTATGTTCAGGCTATAGTATGTGGTTATTTCACTCTCTGAATCTGTAAGGCCATCATGCAGGCCTCCCCTCAGCTTTCAGATTTAAAATGTGGCTCCTTTTTGGTCCACAACCTGATGAATTTACACCAGGCATCTGATCTGGATATTTAAATTAAGATTGCCACATTTTTTAGAATCAGTGGTTTTGGACTTATACAAAGCTTTGAACTAAGGAAATGGCATGCAAGGACTTTAGTCTCCAGGGAAGATCTAAAGCAAGCAGAGTCTTCTCTCCCCCACCCCTCACCCCCACCCCCCGCCGCCTCCCTCTTTCCTTCCTTTCTTCATTTTTCAAATATTTGTAGACCCTATATTTTGGGCCTAGCACTATGCTTGGTTCTGAGAATCAAAAGATGAATAAGGGGGATGGAGAGGGCCTGTGTGACAGATTAACTCATTGGTGTTGACCAGAAAATCCCAGACTGATTGCTTAAGATTATATTTCTGGGAAAGGTTGAAACAGCAAGTATGTCAGATATTAAATCTAGGTTTAGTAGCATGGGCTTTAGCACATGTAATGCAAATTTTAGGCCTGTGGTTTCCTCTTTAGCATTTCACAGCCTTCAGAAGGCATCAACTCTGCTGACACCTGGATTTCAGACTTCAACCCTCCAGAACTATGAAACAATATGTTTCCGTTGTTAAGGCTCCCCAGTTTCTAGTACTTTGTTATGGAAGCTCCTGCAAGTTCTGCAAACTAATACAGAAGGCTTTTAAATGACAGCATTTGTGATAGTTAATTCTGTGTGTCAACTTGACTGGATTAAGGAATGCGCAGATATCTGGCTGTTCATTATTTCTGGGTGCATCTGGAGGGTACTTCTGAGTGAGATTGGCATCTGAATCAATGGACTCAGGAAAGCAGGCTGCCCTCCCCAAGGTGAGCTGGCATCACCCAATCCACTGAGGGCCTGAATCAAACATCAGGTAGAGGAAGGAGGAAGTCACCCTGTTTCCTTCCTGACTGCTTGCGTGAGCTGATGTGGTAGACAGACAGACATGAGCAGAGCAAGGATGATGGGCCAAGTACAGAAGGTCACCAGGATAGAAAGGCTTGGGTGCCTAGCAAAGGACAATTATAGGGCGGGTCTCATCCCCAGGGGGGACCTTTCCTCCTCTAGAATATGCTTTTTGGACCCCCTTGACCTTTCATATCTCTGGCCATTCAGTTTAGACTCCCTGACCTTTCCTCCCTAGAGATAACATCTAGGCGTCAGTTATATTTCAGGTCCAGGCCCAGAAAAGCAGAAAAACCACACAAGTGACGCCATGGCTGACTGCAGGACCAGCTGCATTGAGTAATGACCCCCTGCCCTGGTGCCGACCAATCAACCAGTGGAGACCACAATCCTGAAAGGAGACACCTGGGAAGCTGCTGATATTCTATTGCAGTGGTTGTCAACCTTGGCTGCACATTAGAATCACCTGGGAATCTTTTTAAAATAATAATTTCTGGGCCTCATCCTCTGGAAATTCTGTTTCTTTGTTACTAATGTTGAGGCCTCACCCCATAACAAAGAAACAGAATTTCCGGAGGATAAGGCCCAGAAATCAGGATTTTAAAAAGATTCCCAGGTGATTCTAATGTGCAGCCAAGGTTGAGAACCACTGTTCTATTGAGATCTTGCTCTGGGACTTCTCCCAAAATCTTCACCCTTAAAACCCTTAGGACAGAGGACCCATCCTGCTCTCCCTTTTGGAAGCACATCTGCACCTTTCCCCTTCCCTCTCACGTCCCCTCCCAATCCCTCCAAGTGAGTCACCTTTACCTTCCTCACTTCTAAGCTTGAAGGGCTCTTTCTTTGCCTCTATAACTCATTTCCTAAGCCCATTTCTTCTACCAATTACTTCTTCTACCTCTGTGATTTTCTAAATAAATGTGCTCTGTGGTTTGAGTCTTGGCTCTGAATTCTTTCCTAGCCAGAACTCCAATACTGACATTGCTGAACCCAGGTCTGGTCTGACCCCACTAGTCTAACACCTGCTGCCGTTCTGGCCACCACCAATACTGAGACATCAGTTCTCCTGCCCTTGGGATGGTATTTACCCCCTCCACTCCCCTGGTTCTCGGGCCTTTGGACTTGGGCTAGAAATAGACCACCTGCTACTTTCCTGGCTCTCCAGTTGGCTGAAGGCAGATAGTGTACTCCTCTGTAATCACACGAGCCAATTCTGTATAACAAATCTCATAATAAATATATGTATATGGTTCTGTTTCTCTGGAGAACCCTAATAGTATTGATCACAGAATAGGAACATTCTCTGATTATTCACTGCCATGTCTCTGAACATATTTACTTAGCATATCAGAAGGACTTAACAAGTGTTTAATCAATGGCACTACTAAACACCGTGCATTTTGAAGGATAAAATCAAGATTATAACCCAGAGTTTTTGACTCTTAGTTCAGAGATCTTTCCAATACAGCAAAAGGATAAATAACATTGTATATTTCAATGCCCTTCAGCATGACTGTTAGGTTTTTATTTTGGCCAATGACTATTTGAATTACGTGGAAATCTCTTCTGGCTATGGAAAGATTTTTGTCTTATTTTTAAAAATCAATATTTTATTGAATAGATTCTAAAAGCTGCATCACAGAATAGAGCATTCAAAGTGTATCTCCATGAGATAAAAGCAACTTATTAGATAATACAATAAAGAATCTTATTGTTTGGTACTTATGATAGCAAAGAAGTTGGTGGGATTTATTTTTTAAAAGCATACATTATTTGGCATTGCTTGAGAGTCCCAAATAGCTTCGTTTCTGCCAAAAACATTGTTAAAGTTTTTTTTTTTTTTTAAATCTCCAGTGTTCCTGTTATTCATCCAAAGTTTGTGGGCCCAAGGCGCTCAAAGACCAAAACTCAAAATGTCAGAGTATGGGAAGGTATATTTGTCCAGAAGGTGCTAATGGACAAGATAGGAGCCTTAGTATTGCCTTAAATCCATCTTAACAAAGTGCAGAGTTCAGGCTTCTTTTATGTTAAGGGAAGGGGAAGTGGGAGGGGCTGTTTTTGTAAAACTCAAGCCTCAAGCAAATTCTTCTGATGATTTGCATGTGCATGTGTAAGACTAAGCAGAAGCTATTAGCCTAAAGGCCAAAGGAATAAAACAGGCTTGAACAGGTAGAGTCCAGGTACTCAGCATTTTACTTTGTTAGAGTCACATCTGGACTTTCATCCTTGACACTGTGTTTTGTTTTTGTCCTGCATACTCCATTGGCAGGCAATGTCTCCTTAAAAGGCCTGGGAAGAGAAACTTTATGGATGAAAAAGAATAAAACTATCTAACAACAAAATGAGTTAACTAGGTCCCATATTTCACACCGACTTATCCTATAATAATAAAATGATCATTAAGTTCATCTTTTTTTTATTATGTCTTGGGAGACAGTAATATCTTGACTCCTAAATTTCCCTCCTCACATGTTTTTAATTAAGTGAAGAGATACCAAATTTGGAAGGAAAAGTGACTAAACTGTGGATTAAAAACCTCTCAGGAAGGAGACTCTTAAAGTCACTTTGATCAAGAATAATATTTACATGAAACTACAGTTTTCAGAGAAAATGTTTTTTAGATGGCGTTAATACATAAATCAAAATTATGAAAAATAGTAGAATGTTAATTATCTGAACCCAAGCCTCTAATCTAATCTCACTTCAGTATCTTCCTTGTGTTAGGGGGAAAGGGCAGGTAATAAGAATATAGAAGAGCTACAGTTGTCTGACAATTATTCACTTTACTAATGATAGGTGAGAAGTTTTCTTATAGACCCTGGAAACTGGAGGATGAAACAGGCCTGTAAAAGACCAGACACCTCGGGGCCTAGATGGGCCCATTGTTCAAAGAAAAGAAAAACATTTTGAAAACAGACCCATGACACGTTTGGATTTGGTTGCTGCACCCGAATCCTGGCCCTGACTCCTGGGAGTTTTCCTCAGGAATACTGACCACTCTCAAGTCGCAGGAACGGGCTGAGCCATTTGTAACATCATAGAAGATTAGCCACCTTGTTATCAGACTTTGAGCTTCTGAAGGCCGAACTGCAGACTCTACCGTGCCCTGTCCATGTTAGATTTGTGGCTTTCAGCTGCACGTAACTATCTTCTCCCTCGTGTGTATATATAACCAGCCAACTGGCAAAGGGGGTCAGAGCAGATCTTTGTGGGTGATCAACTGCTCTCCCATACTGCCGGCAGTATTGGAATAAACACTCATCTCTGATTCAACCCTGCCTCTGCTTCATTGGCTAGAGTAGTGACAGGCAGCATGGACCCATTATTTGTCCGGTTATACTTGTACCCTCCTGGTGCCTGCCCAGCTGGGCTGCTTCCTGCCTGGTATCGACTCTATGCACTAAGGCATGTCCCAGACATGTTGCTATGTACACTCAATAATTTTTTGAGGGAGATGTTATTCTAAGTGAGGACACAGAGGTTGAGAGAGGTTAGGTAACATGTCCAGGTCACACAGCTAGCAGGAGTCAGGGACTTAAGCAATGTAACTTACAGCCTGGCCTCCTACCCACTGTGTATCCTGCCTCTCTGTAGGGGGCCCTGGTTCCTGTTGTCTCTGCTGGATACCCTCCATTTTCCCTCCTGACTCTCCAAATCTTGTTCTTCCTTCAATGTCCATCTCTACCAGGAAGCCTTCTCAGATTACAAGGGCCACACCATCTTGCTTTGAGTTTTAATTGAATTTTTAATAATATAGTTTTATTTTTGTCTTAATTGGTTCATGGATACCACTCTCTTTTACTTTAAGGTTGTTTCTATTTTAAACTCTAAAAAGCAAGGGCTATGCATATACTTCCTTGGTTCCCCTATAGGCCTAAACACAATGCTAGTTACATGTAATGCTCAATACACATTGCTTGACTAAATTGGAGTCACTAGCATGTTCTAGATCAGGATGAGAAAGGATTTCCCTCACAAACACCTGTCGTAAGTGTTTCCCTCCACGTCCTGCGTGGTTCAGGGTTCGGGTCTGGAAGAGGAGCCGCACAACAAATGAAAAAGAAAAGACAGGAGATAATTTGGGAATATTGGGGGACCAGGCGGCAAGTCCAACTCAAGAGGAAGGACTTCCACTGTGCTCAGGCCTCACCAAGCTTTTTATAGTGAGGGGTAAACAAGGTAGTGGTTACCAAAATTACACTGTTCTTGTGAGTTTCACTTGTTTACACCATGGTTATACTTCCTGCACTTCCTCAGCCCCTTAGATTCCCAGATAAGATCCAGGGAGTGTTATAAGGTCAAGCCTAATTATGCTAAGAGGACTGTGCCCTATAAGCTAGGACTTGTTTGTGACTTTGCCAGCAGGTCAGTCCGAGGCTTAACCCTATATCAGTTTCCCACAAACACCAAAAATAACATCAAAGGACCTTCTCTGGACTCTGTAAGAAATTAAGGATGGTTTTCTCTATAATTTATAGGAACTTGCCTTTTCTATCTTCTAAGCTTAATGTTTAGAAACTGGCACAAGTTTAATTTTAATCCACATTACTGACCTGGTTGCCATGGCAAATAATAGAAGCTTCTACAGTATTTTGTGGACAGGGGCCATATGCCAGGTGTTTTGTATCAATCTCTTCATAATATCACACCGACTCACTAAGTTAAGTATTGTTAGAGATAAAGAAATGAACATTTAGGAAAGCTATTTGTCTAAATCAAACAATCAATAAGTTACTAATGCAGCTGTCATTTATTTGGATTTAGCTAAATTCTTGGTGTTTAGCCTTCATCCAAACTGTTGCTTGGCAAACTACTTAACATTTCTGATCTCAGTTTTCTCTTTTATAAAGATGGCATTCACAGTTGACATGATTGTTTGTTTAGAAAATCTCAAAGAATCTGGAAGAAAGCTATAGAGCTGATTAGGTCACTGGATTGCAAACATGCAATGAGAACACTGAAACAGTAATTTTTCAAAACAACGAACAGAAGTCAATTGTTCTTATAAATAAGACTGACCTAACTAGTTCAAACATCAAGTTTTGCTTTGGTTTGGAATTATGTCAGTTCAGTGAGATAACCCTAGTTCTTTAATGCTAGACTAATTATTAATGTATCTGAAAATTTGATAGTTTTTATTTAATTAAAATGGGATAAATTACAGAAATTAAAAGGTCAACAAGGGAATACTATGAACAAATCTATGCCAATAATTTGACAACGTATAGGAAATAGGACAAATCCTTCAAAGACACAGTTTGCCAAAGCTCACTCAAAAACAAATAAATAAATAGTTCTATATTTACTTTTTAGTTAAATGTGTAGTTAAATTGATCTACGAAAAAAAACTTCAGGCCTGGATGGTGTTTTACATGTTCTACTAACCATTTAAAACAGAAGTAATACCAATTCTACACAAACTCTTCTAGAAAATCAAAGATGAACGAACATTTCTCAATATCTTCTGAAACCAATATTACCTTAATAATAAAACCAGACAAAAAAACATTTAAAGAAAACTGCAGAACAATATCCCTCATAAACACAAATGCCAAATTCCTTAAAAACTATAGAAAATTTAATCCAGCAATATATAAAATATATATAAAGATAATGCATCATGATTAAATAGTCCCCCAACCCAAGAATTTCAGGCTGGTTGAACATTAAAAAATCATCTAAGGTAATTCACCATTAGCAACAAGTTAAAGAAGAAAAACCGTATGAATAGATTATCTCAATTGATTCAGAAAAAAAACCATTTGACAAATTCAATAAAACAAAATAAAAACACTTGAAAACAAGGAAAACCTACTTGATGAATGCCATCTATCAAAAGAACTATATTAACATCATAATTAATGGTAAAATCTGAATGTTTTCTCCCTTGTATTGGGAACAAAACAAGGATGTCATATTCCACATTGTACTCGAGGTCCTGACATATGCAATAAGACAAGGGAAAAAAAAGAATACAGATTGGAAAGGAAAAGATAAAACTATCTCTATTCAGAATATGTCTATTTATAAAATTCCAAATAATCTGCAAAGAAAGTTACAAGGGCTAGTAAGCTTAGAGAAAAAAAATTAAAGTATACAAAGTCAATTTAAAAAATTAGTTCTATTTCTATATACTTGCAATAACTACTGGCAATTAAAATATAAAAAGTAGATCAACCAAAGGACTTGTATGCATACGTATAAGCATAAGCAATGGACGCAGACAACAGGGGGTGAGGGTGAGGGCGAGGGCAAGACTAGGGGGATGAGGAGACAATGGGGGTATAAAGACACATTTGTAATACCTTAGTCAATAAAAAATTTTAAAAATATATATAGTACTGTTTATAATAGCACAAAAACCACATGAAATAAATAAGAAAACATAAGCAGCATCTGTGTGCTGTGAACTATTAAGCTGATGAACCAAATCAAAGAAGATCTAAACAAATTGAGAAATATAAATGCCCATTGATAGGAAGACCTAATAATGTTAAGATGCCAATTCTTCCCAAACTGTTCTATAAATTTAGTGCGATTGCAGGCAAAATCCCATGAGGGCTTTTTTCATAGAAATTGACAAGCTGATTTTAAAATTTATAAGGAAATATGAAGAAATCATATATACTGTAGTCCAAACATTTGGGGAAAAAAAGAGGACTAGCACTACTTGATTTCAGGGCTTATAGTAACCAAGACAGTGTGGTGTTGGCAAAAATACAGGCATACAGATTAATGAAACAGAATAGAAAATGAAGAAATTGAGCCACAGAAATACAGTGAATAGATGCTTGATAAGGGTGCCAAGTGAATTCAGTGAAGTCTTTTCAACAAATACTATAGGAACAATTGTATATCCATACACAAGAAAAAAAATGAATCTCAATTTATAATGAACCAAATGCAAAAATTTATGCAAAATACATCATGGATTTGAAAATAAAACACAAAACTTTGGTATTTCTATACAAAAAGGAATGTGGCTTTTGATGAAGCAAATATACCTTATATTTGACACTGAAAGCATGATTTATAATAGAAAATAATAGTAAATAAGAACATTTGCTATTCAAAAGATACTAAGTTATTCAAACTTTGAGAAAGTCCTTGCAAAATATATATTTTAAAAACCCCAAAATCAAAAATATAAAAGCAAACCAACTTGCAAAATGGGAAAAGGAATTGAATAGCTAATTCACCAAAGAAAATACACAGATAGAAAGATGCTTGACTTTATTATTTGCCATAAGAGAAATGCCAATTAAAACCACAATCAGATGCATTACACAACTATTGTGAAAAAAATAGTTGGAGGAAAAAAATTGAAACTGATAATACCAAGTGACAAAAAATACAGAGCAACTGGAGCTCTCATTCATTGCTCATGGGAATGCAAAAAGGTATACCCAACTTGGGAAATCCATTTGGCAGTTTCTTATATAGTTAAATATACACTTACTGTATGACCCAGCAACTGTACTCCTAGATATATACCCAAGTGAAATGAATCTTTCATTCAAAAACCCTGTATGTGAATATTTATAGGTTTTATTAATAATTGCCAAAAATTATGAAAACATTCCAAATGTCCTCAACTGGTGAATGAATAAACAAACATAATGCATCAATACCATGAAATAAATATTACTTAGAAATAAAAGGAATGGACTACTGATACGCACAGCAATATGCATGAATCTCAAACATATAATGTTAAGTGTAAGAAGGCTAGAGTCAAAAGCTACATGCTGTATGAACCATTTATATGACAATCTGGACAAGACACAGCTAAGACAGAAAACAGAAGGTTTTGCCAGGGAAGAAAAAGGGAAGAGTTGTCTACAAAGGGACACACCTAATGTTTTAGAAAAGTGGTTCTCAACCTTCCTAATGCCACGACCCTTTAATACAGTTCCTCATGTTGTGGTGACCCCCAATTTCATTGTTACAAATTGAACATAATTAAAGCATAGTGATTAATCACAAAAACAATATGTAATTATATATGTGTTTTCCGATGGTCTTAGGCATCCCGTGTGAAAGGGTCCTTCGACCCCCAAAGGGGTCGCAACCCACAGGTTGAGAAACGCTGTTTTAGAGTGATGTAACCGTGCTATATCTTGATAGTTGTGGTTGCATGACTACATGATACACTAAACACTGTAAGTTTTATTACATGTAAATTATACCTTGAGTCCTTTTTATAAGAGGAAGAAATTAATAATTACTTAACCCACACACTGTGACAAAGCCTTTCAGAATACCAGGTTCATGAGAATTAAGGGTGAAAAAGGGACTATATACCAGAAATTCTTAGAGAAGTTTTTTGGAAATACCAGGAATTCAGTGAATTCCTTAATTGTCTGTGTATCAGAACCACCTTTGGAATTTGTAAAATTACACAGATTTCACCTCAGAGATTCTAGTTCATTAAACCATGGCTACGTCTCAGGAATTTCTCTTTCTTCAATATTCACTAAATTATGGTGAAGCCCATTTAGGTTTAAAACTCCTTAGACATATAATTGCTGAAGTTCTTTCCAAACTAAACATTCCTGTACCTGCATAAAACTTAGCATGTACTAGTATGTGAACTTCTCTGGGGGGAAAAATCTTTACTTTTATTAACCCTAACCTACACTTAGCATTTCTTTCAGCTATAAATTTGGGTAACAAAACTCAGAAATATTAGCTGTTCCTGTGCTGCACACAGACATCTCAGATCAACATGATATTATAAATCATATTTCAGATTAGGAAGTATTTTGATATTCAGGTATGGTTGGAAATTATAGTAGCTATTGGAATTATCATTGTGTCTAGTTATAGACTATATTAATAAACATACATGCATCACAAATTATTTTAACATTTTGATAGTTGCATTTTAATAAAGTGAGTTTCCTATGTCATCTTTTGTGTTTTATTTTGTCAATTTAAAACCACTTTCTCTAGACAAGGTCCAGGGCTTCACTAGATGACCAACGGAGCCAATGGGACAAAACATTTAAGCACGTTCATGGTCAGTCTTCCTGACTTGAAGTACAATGGCTCCCCAAACTGCAGACACACCCATATTTAAATGAATGCGGAGGGGTGAAAACTAGTCTAAAATGCAAATGGTGACCGGGTTTTGGATTATCTAGGTACTTCTGGTGAGCAACACCCCTCTACTCAATCAGGTTTGGGCCAAGCTCACAGGTAGAGGGTAATAAGTTGGGTCTAGAGAGAAGTGTCTATCAATAGTTACACATTATGTGCCCGGGGGTAACTTCCTTCTTCTATTTCTAGAGAGTGACAAACAAAACAAAAGACATAAAAAAGAAACAGCCAAGGTTGTGAACTGAGTTCAAAGGCATTGGTTTGTAAAAGCAGCACATATTATGGAACACACACAAGTCCACACACTCACACACATGCACAAAACCAAACTGTAGGGATTAAGCTCTGTGGGAGAAGGACCCCATAATTTAGGTATGCTCTTTTAGGATACTGTATTTGACATTCTGTTCACAGCAGAGTGATAAACCCTGAGCTGTTTTTGTTTTGTTTCATTTGACTATATAAGATGTAAAAATAGTAAAAATGCTAGTAGAAATCAAGGATTTCTGGTCTAGGTACATGCCTGGGTTGCAGGCTGGATTCCTGGTAGGGGGCGTGCAGGAGGCAACTGATTGATGTTTCTCTCTCATCGATGCTTACTCTCCCTCTCCCTTACTCTCTTTCTCTCTAAAAAAATTTTTAAAAAAGAAGAAGGAGGAGGAGGAGGGAGAGGTGGAGGAGGAAGAGGTAGATTGGGCAAAGTGAAGGCATAATGACTATGCTTTGAAAAAGTGCCATGTCAGAGGGCATGATGGCACAGGGGTGAGATTCTAGGCTTTAGCCCGAGAGAGATGTGGGCTCTCGTGATTTCCAGCTAAGTGACACTAGGCCAGCTGCTAGCCTTTGTGACCCTATTTCTTCACCCATAAGGAAGGATTCCACCTACTGCATTGGTGCACGAGATGATTAAATGACATGTGGACACGAGAAAGGATTGAGAAGTCTTGATGGGAGAAAGCTTTCTCAAGATTAATTAAAACCAAATGATTCTACAAAAAATAAGGCCGGTTGATGGAGTAATAGAGATATGGCCAAATGACACAATATGTGACAAAGCAAGTAGTAAGATCCAGTAGACTAGGTATAAAACTGTTCACTGTAAAATTCTTTCAATTTTTCTTTATGTTTGAAAGTTTTCTAAATACAATGTTGGGGAGAAATCTAAAGGCTTTTTATACAGTGAGTGGCCTTGGGAGTCCAGATATTACTGCTTTTATAAAAATGTTAAGCTACTACATAGATTTTGAGATGTTTTTTCTACCATCAGAGAAACCTCTGGGACTGGATGGCAAGTAGCCAGCAGACATCAGATGGATTCATTGAGGTACAATTTGCATGCCATAAAATGCTCACATTAAGTGCATAATTTAATGATTTTTAGTAAACTTACAGAGCTATACAACTATTGCCATGATTCAATCTCAGAATACTTTTATCACACCAGAGAGCTCCATCCTGCCCATTAGAACCAGAATAATGTTTGACCAAATATATGGGTGCTCCGTGGACACATGAAATTAGCCATTGTCCGGATTAATAGGAAAGACAGTAACCGAGGCCACCATTTTATAAAGGGAGGATCAGAAGAAGCAGCTCCAAGGAGAGGCCATGGGACCTAAATTAAGTAAAAGCAAGAAGCTGTGGAGGAGGATCATCCCAGACAGAGGGAAGAGTAAGTGCAAAGTCCTGCACCTGGGACAGGTTTAGAATATTGGAGCTGCAGTGAGAAGCCACCATAGCTAGAGCGTGCCTCAGGGAAGGAGCTGAGGTTGGAGGGGTGGGCAGCAGGAGGCTGATGTTGACCTTGTGAGCCAGGGCAAGAACTGGGCACTTCATTTAAGGGTCATGGAAAATGACTGGAGTTTTGACATCTCTGACTACTGTGCTGTAGACAGGCTGTAGTGGGGCAAGGGTGGAAGTGGGGACACCAGTGACTGAGCTTATTGCTATAACTAGGCTAGAGATGACACCGGCTTGGGCTGTGGTGGCTGCCATGAAAGAGGTGGGAAGTGGCTGCGTATGGATGTACTTTGGAGAAAGAGTGGAAGGCCTGGTTGTAGAGCGAATGGACAGATTAATAGATACATTAGTAGAAAATAGACAAATGATCTGGATGTGCCCCATCAATCCTTTTCACAGACCTTGTGAAGACAATTCAGCTTTCACAGAGGGAAACCTTCTGCTGGCTGGCCTCTGTCAGCTGACTGTTTTCTGAATGGTTATGGATGTGCCTACACTTCTGGAATGTTGCTCTTGCTTTGTGCATCACTGTATGCCTCTGTCTGATTGCCAGGGAAGCTGTCTCTGCATACGCTGCCTTTATCATATTTTGGTAGCTCTGCTTTGCTTTGGGAGCTCTTTTTGGGTAGTTAAATATCATGAATGTGTTTGTTTTGTTTTGTCTTATTTTTTCAACAACTAACATGTTATTGGGGCATAATTTACATAAGTCAAATGCACAAAGCTTAAGCGAAAAGTTTCATGTGCGTACCTGTGAGACCTATGCCCATAGTTCATGAAAGTTCCCCCAGGCCCCTCTCCAGCCAGTCTCTCCCATCCCTGTCCCACCCAACCTCTGTTCTGATTTCTGTCACCATGATTTAATTTGGCCTCTTTTTAAAGTTCATGTAAGGAAATTATTACTGTGCATTCTTAAGTTCCTGGTCTGTTTCATTCAACATAATGTGTTTGAGATTGTGTCAGTAGTTTGTTCCCTGGATGAATACAGTATGATTCGCTTATTAATTCACCACTTAATGGACATTTGGGTTGCTTCCATTATGATTAAAACTGCAACGAAGCATTATTTACAATATCCAAGATGTGTAAACAACCTAAATGTCCATCAACAGATGAATGGATACACAAAACATGGTATATACACACAATGAATAGTATTCAGTCTTAACAAGGAAGGAAATCCTGCCATATCCAACAACATGGATGAACATGGAGGATATTATGCTAAGGGAAATAAGGCAGTCACAGGAAGGCAAATACAGCAGAATTCCCACTTATATGAGATATTTAAGAGAGCCAGACTCATAGAAGCAAAAAATGGAATGGTGGTTGTCAGGGGATGGGGAGAGGGGGAAATGGGAAGTTGCTATTCACTGGGAATTAAGTTTCATTTATGCAAAATGAATAAATTTGAGAGATCTGTAGTATATTACAACTATAGTTTATAATACTATGTTTTGTTAAAAGTGTAGGTCTAATGTTAAATTTTATTATTACAATAAAAGCTGCAATGAACATTGAGTACGTGACTTTGTCTTTACACATATTTTGACTTCTCTTTGGTAAATACTTAGGAGTGGAATTGCTTGGTCACAGGGTAGGTCTATGTTACACTTTATCAGAGTTTTGTTTTCAAGTTAGTTTTCATGCAAAAGCCTTTAGCTAGGTATGTCCACTTAAAGACTTTCACCATTGGACCTTAGAAGGAAAACAACATTTGGTGATAATGATGAAGATAAAGAGGATGAAGAGGAGAAGGATAGGAGGATCATGGTGATGGTTGTGTTTTTGTAGTACTTACCATGGCAGCAGCTTTATGTGTGTTAAGTTACTAACCCCTTATACAGTACACAGAGGTAGGTAGTATTATCCTCATTTCACAGTAGAAGAAACTGAGGCTCAGAGAAGTTAATTAATGTTCTCAAGGTCATTGACACCCATATTGAAAAGGCCCATGTGTTCTTTCTATGAATCCAACAACCTCATATAAGAAGTCCTTCTCATGGACATCGTCTCTCACACCATCTCCTGATGCCCTGACCAGCCTCTGCATGGCTGCTTTGCCTTTCAAGAGAATTTCTGAGTCTTCCTGGGATCCACTTAGCTTGGCAGATGCTCTCTGGTATCTGAAGTGCTGACCTAATGCCTGCCTGCCTACAGGGTCCCTTTGACTATCAATTTGTTTTTTCTTCCCCATGACCCTCCCTCCACTAAATCTTCCAGTTCCTTTTTCTACCTTTCCTGTATCCCTATTAAACTTGTCCACCCCCTTCGCCCCCACCATCTCCATCACCAAGCCCTGTTATAGTTTACCCAAAGCCCATAAAGGGACATCCTTGGATCAACTTCTCTCAGTCAGTGGTTAGAAGAACCTTCTCTCCATACTACTTATTTGTTCTCCAAAGTACTTTTTTTGTACAGAATTTTACCTAGAATAATTTTTATAATGAAAATATTTGATTCAGTGGTTTTATTTTGATTAAGTCACTATGTAGCATAAAAGGAATAAGGCAGTTGAGTGCAGACTATTTATGTGGGATATTTCTTCTAAATGATGGGAATTTCAAGCAAATACATTTCAAAGAGAAAGGTGTATTTTTTATGATTTCATTTTACCTTTTTTCTCCTAAAAATATCTAATTAATACACATCATGAGTCCTGATTTTTCAGCAACAAACTTCTGTTTAATAACAATAGATTACATTTAGATAGTGTTTCAGATCACTTTAATATACTTTATTTTTATTTCCATAAAGCCCTCGAGGTAAATCAAGCAGAAGTAATTGTACAAGGGATAAAATAGGAATTTGGTAAGTTAAGTGATTGAGGATTTTCTATAGTAGTGAATAGAATCTCAAGTGTAGCTCCATACAAATTTCATGTATTTCATCACTCCAATATCATGGGTAAAATCACAAATTAACCCTTTGTGGAGATACTTCTTCTTTAACAATGGAAGTAAATTTGTACTAACAATTACCTTTTGAAACATCTAAATAAGTTACAGGTACATTTTAAATCACTTAAAATCTGTGCTGGCTGGAATTTCCCTGAGATTTATGAGAACTATTTCTGTGACACCAAGGCTCTGTACAGATGTCCAACTCACTAGAAAGTGGCGCCCTCTTGTGGACCATATAATACCAAAGACAGATTTCAGTTGGAAAACAGTAACCCTCACCAATATGCACACTGAATCCCTAGCTTTGAATTATGAAAGCAAATAAAATCTTAAAAGTGGATGGTAAGTTTATTTAAGACATCAGTGAACCTTAGAATTTGAGATGTTACATCAACAAGATGTGACATCATTTTCCAGATAAGGAAACCAAAGCTCAAAGAAGTAAGTTGTTCTCAAATCATCAAACACCACAAAGCTGAGATCCGAGTACATATTTAAGATCTTTTATAAAAGCAGCATTAACACGCTGATTGTCTATAAAAGACCACGTAGAGCTACATGTCAAGAGAAGTACATACATGTAGTATGGCAAATATAAAAATGTCTGATAACCCCTTATTGTTGTGTATTCCTTAAGCATTCTTGAAGTTTCTCACCCTATGCAGAGTGAATCGGTGGGGAGGTTAGTCGGGAGGCTGATGCAGTCCCAGAAGGGGAAGTTGATACTGATCTGGGATGAGAAGGGGCTATTGGGAAGTGAAGGGTTTTTGAGAGTTGTTTATGAGGGTGAATCCAACAACTTGAGATTGATTGTGATGAGAGGGAAGAAGCAAGAATGGTTCCTAATTATCTGGTTTGGGACAGGGGATATGAGTGAAGAGCAAGCTTGAATGAATAAATGATGGCTGAAAAAATTCATAACTGGACTGTCTACATGTTGTTGGTTTTTTAGGATTGGGACACATAGTTGAACTCCTGTGATTCTGTGTGTGTGTGTGTGTGTGCGCATGTGCGCACATATAGATATTTATTTGATAGCAAGGGGATTAGAGAGAGTCCAGGCCTGGCTCATAAATGTTGGTGAGATTTAAAAATGAAAAATTCAAAGGCATAATGGAGCTTTTTCTTCTCTGTCTTATTTTCGCCAGTAAACGTTCATAATGCCCCAGTTTTAAGACATAATTACAAGATAATTAAGTAGCTCTAAATTATATAATAAGTACATTTAGTTTAATTATGATCACTTATTGGTTCCATCTTTGTAACATAATTGCATTGGTGAACAACTGATGAGGCCTGGCTGGTCTCTTTACTCATAATCTAGGTAATTAGACTCATGTTCTGAAAATTTCAGGTGGTCTATACCTTTGGGAAGGGGGCTCCATGCCAAATTCCTTGGCTTAAAATATCATTCTTCCTAGGGGTTCAGAATTTCATAGGGGATGCCAAAGAAGAGAAAAGACTTTGGAACATTGGTCAAATATTCTTTGATGCTGGGTTTTCAGGAACTGAAACAGACGATAAAGGACATGCCGTAGGGCCCAGAAGGGCTGAACAGAGCATCTCAAGTCACGCTTGAAAGACAGCCTCTAGTTTACCCTCCTGTGGAATCAGGGAGATAAAACTGATATAAAATAGGCTGTGCCAGAAGACAGATCAATTTAAATGTTAATTACCTCTTGTACAACTTATTAGCCTTGACAGTTTTCTCATCTATAGCATAGATGATGGTGATGTTACCCATGTGGTACTAGCCTGCTTGAGCTACTATAACAAAATACCACAGACCGGATGGCATAAATAACAGGCACTTATTTTGTCACAGTTCTGGAGCCTGGGAAGTCTTAGCTCAAGATGCTGGCAAATTTCTGGCTGGTAGATGGCTGCCTCTTGCTCCTGCCTTACATGGCTTTTCCTGGGCACGTGCACATGGAGGGAGAGAGTGAATTCTTCAGTGTCTCTTCTCATAAGGATCAAGGCCCCATCCTTATGATTTCATTTAACCCCAATTATTTATTTAGAGGCCCAATCCTCAAACGGAGCCAGTCTGGTGATTAGGGCTTCAACATATGAAGTTTGGTGGTAGTTGTGGTGGTGGTGGTTGTGGGGAGGGCAACACATTCAATCTGGTTTGGGACAGGGGATATGAGTGAAGAGAAAGCAACATAAGGTTGCTAAAAACAGGCTCTGTCTGGTTGTAGCAAAGGATAACAAAAGTGGAATTCCTTGGTCCCTTAAGAGACCTGTCATGTCTACTATGTTCATAAGCATTATTCCATTCGAAGGGTCTACTATAGGAAACTAATATTTGCCACTCTTGCTAAATACATTATTATTTGTATCACAGCATCTAACAAAGGATGAAAGAATGGACATTGCTTTGTGCATGTTATTAGTTTAAATATCCGTCACTTTTGTGTTGTTTTGCCTTTTGTAAACCACCAAAACCATAGTATTTTGTTTCCTTTTTAAAGAGTTAATTTCTACATTATTACTGTCCTTGGCTAAAGGAGTTCAAACTGCCTTTACATTTCTGCAACATGCTTTCAGATAGTGGTGGGGTGTGGGTGGGGGGCAGTTGAAGATCTTTTGCAATTGTATTTCTTTAAAAAATAATAAAACAACTCAGTACATTTTTTTTAAAAAAAATATGTTTTTATTGATTTTTTTTGAGAGACAGGAAGGGAGAGGGATAGAGGGATAGAAAAACATCAGTGAGAGAACACTAATCAGCTGTCTCCTGCACGCCCCCTACTGGGGTTGAGCCGGCAACCTGGGCATGTGCCCTGACTGGAAATGGAACCATGACCTCATGGGTCAGCACTCAACCACTGAACCACACTGGCCAGGCCAACCTAGTGCATTTTCTTCTCAGCAACTCAGCAATTCTTCTTATTGGAATTTGTTCTAAGGCAATAACCTGAGAAACATATAATTGCAAATGTAATATGTTTACTGTAGCATTGTCTGTGCTAAGCAAAATCAGCTGAAATCAACTCTACATTCTCAACACCGGCTTGATTAGTTAAACCCAGTATACTCATTGAATGAAATTATATGTCATCACTGATGAGCATGTTGTTGATGAATATCTATCAACATGAAAAAACATTTGCAAGTGAGGCTATAAACCAAATGTAACCAACATTTTTATGAAGAAAAATAGACATGGAGGAAAATCTAGGAATATGTCAAATTTATTAGTAGTGATTATTTTGGGTAGTAGGATTAAAGTTAGCATTTTTCCTACTGTTTTCTCCAATGCTTCTTTTCTTTTCTTTTTTTCTTTTTTGTATTGAATAACGATTAATTGTGAATATAGAAAAACTTAATAAACATTTTTTTTAAAGATGAGGCTTCCAAGGACCCACAGTGTTTTTGGTGAGGTTGTGCATTGGTGAAAGCCTGCTGGGGAGGGTCGAGAACTGATGAGCATTCTCAAGAGGAATAATGTAGGAAAAAATAAATCACATTTCATCTCAATGGCTCCATGAAAGCTCTAGTAGTCAAAATTTCAGTGGATAAAGATTTACATGACTATAAAATATGCATATATAAATAAAAAATGGAAGAAATCAATGTGTGTCAAGAGCAGGATTCATTGGAAACAGCCCCAAAGCCCATCAGTAGATGAACAGATAAAAAAGCTGTGCTACATTTACACAGTGGACTACTATGCAGCTATGAAAAAGATGGAGCTCTTAACCTTTGTTAAGATAGCATAGATAGACCTGGAGAGAATTATGCTAAGTGAAATAAGCCAGTCAGAGAAAGACAGATACCACATGATCTCACTTATCTGTGGAATCTGATGAACCAAAAAACTGATGAACAAAATAGAAACAGAGGCATGAATACATAGAACAGGTCATCAGTGACTGACAGTCTCGCTTGCATGTTTCTGCCAAACCATGCTCATTACTGTGTGATACGTGGCATTGTTTTGGAAAGTGGCTGCCACGGTTGTCTACCCACTCCCACCACTGGTATTGGAAGAAGAACTTATGTTTAAAAATCTGACTCATCATGTGAATGAATGTAAACTGTTACTAATTCGGAAAGCCTTAGCTAGCCTATTTACTTTCATCAATTACCCCTAGAATTCCCAACAGTGACCCCACACTGGCTGTCCTATTACTCTGTCCTTATGGTAACTCACAGTCCTGTCAAAGTGTCAGACAATGTAGCTGGCCCTGAAAGGAGCTGCTGGCCACGTGCGTAAAAGAATCAGCTGTAGCACAAACAATTCTGCAGTTTTCAAAGGAAAATGGATTGCAATTGTCATTTGTTTCCTAAGAGGGCTGAGCCTCTTGTACTTTGGATCAAGTTACATGTGTGACTTACCATCATCTTGCTTCCATTACATGACCTCAAAACTTCTCCCAGGACAAAGAAAATCCCCAAAACAAGCAACACTCGTTCTTTCTCCAATACCACTTCTTCCTGAAGAATTTCATCCGCCCATGCTTGCCTCACCATCAACCCCAACTGTCGCTTTGGCGTTATTCTCTATAACTAACACTGTCTCCCTCTTTAAAAACACTTTTAGGATCCAAGAATCCTTAGATGACCTGGAAAGTCTTTATATCTAACCATTAAGCATCCCTTTTGCAATTTAAGCCTTTTTCCTTACTTCAGGGACAGTGGTGTTGAGATACATTTCTAGGCCCAAAATGGAGCCACTCCTGCTCAAGGTGCCCCATCAGCAAACGAGGTTTTATGATCCTGTTAATGCTCTGCTTGGTCAGAAAGGAAGTACACCCAGTCAGCCAATTCGCAATCGCCAAGACAACTCCGGGATTTATACTGCACTTATTTCCTTGTTCCTTCATCTATCTAAATAATGTAAATAAGACTACATCTACACTCCAGCTAGTCATGTCCTGTGCTATGCTGCTGCTTCTAACTCTCTATAAAACTCATCCACACTCCCTCGGACAGAGTTCTTCACTCCCCAATCCATGGATTGTTTCCTCTCATTACTCGACTGTGTTAGTTTTGTCATTTGATAGTGGAGACTTCTTCCTCTTTAGAATCACGTTTCCATCCCTTCTCTCACCAATCCTTATGTGTTTAGTCTTCCCTCCCAGATGCTCTGGTCCAACTTGGCATCTTGGGCATTGACCCTTGTAATTAGCAGAGGTTAGAGACTTTTCCTGAAATCAGAGGGTGATCTTGCAGCTCTCAGATCCAAATTGAGTTAGCTTCAATTTCAAGTGCTCTAGGAGGGTTCAGTAAGTAGAAGGAGGATTGGCAAAAAAAAAAACGAAGCCTCTGGTTTGATTCTTCCCCATACCATGAAAGATGGCCACACTGGGGCAGATACAGAAAACAAAACGAAATGTGGACCTTGCCCTGCAGAATGAATGCGTCACTGCCTTTTATCTGCAAAGCCATATGCCCTTTAAACCTAGAATTTAAGGCTCTGGTCTTATTCCCTTGACACTTGATGTCCTGGGACAAGAAGTGCTTAAGATTGCAAATAACTGGTAACTAATTAACAATGAAGATCACAAAACAAAATCACCAGGGGCAAGCTGTGCCTGCTGAGGAACTATGCTCCCAGCAGCAGCGGTTCAGAGGTTCGCTGAGCAATGTGTGTGCTGCGGAGCTCCCTGTGCTTGTTGCCTGTCCTTTACCAGGAGCCAGTAGGTGTGGATTAAAAAGCCACGTTTCCTGAGTGCTTCCTTTGTTTCTGGGACCTATACTGCACATAGCTTATCTAATTGAATCCTTACATTAGCCCCATGATGTAAGCACCACTATTCATTTCACACATGGAAAGCAGATGTTCAAAATGCCACAGCCAGGCAATGGTAGAGGTGGGATTTCAGTTCCTGACATCTGACTCCAAAGCCATCATTGCAGTATATTGTTCAGATCTGTTTTAGAGGGAAAGATAAAAGCAGATCTGGAGGGAGGGCGAGTGGAGAGAATGAAACAGCCCGGCTACTGCCTGTTTGAGATACTAACACCTGAGATGTAGTAGAGAGCCAGTGTGGGGGTGGAGGAAGTGTTCCTCTAGTCTCCTGGGTTCTTTCGGCTGGTCCAATAATTAAATCGACAGGAGACAGATTAACAGGAGAGTGAAATTTAATTACACACGTGCACATGGGAACCCTGCACACATGAGCAAGTCAAAGACCCACAGACATGAGAGGTGCCAAGACAGAAAGGGAAGTGAGGTCTACATCCTGAGCTAAGGGCACAGATGTTCAGTAATTAGCTGATTGCCCTGCCATATAGATAGGTCAAACAAGGTACCTCTGATCATCTCTTAAGATGGGCAAGGCCCCTAATTCACATTCTTTAAGGGAGAGGTAAACGTTTCTCATGAGCGTGCAGGGACTCCATTGCCTTCAGCTCAAAATAACTCACCTGCCAAAGCGGTACATTTGGGGGAGGACTCCCCTGAATCCTCACACAAGAATATTGCCTTTTTCTTTAGGAAACAACACAACAGAGTCTTAAACCCTACTTCCTGGTCTCCAGAGTTAACAGATATTCATTTCTGTCAGGATTATTTCAGAACTTGGAAAAAAAGTAAATAATGCATTCAAGGAATAAAACTCTCCTGCGTTTTTCCGTGTTTTAAAATTATTTCATTAAAATTGATGTTTGTCAAGTCTCTCCCCACCAATTTTTTCAAACCACAAAGATTGTACTCGCTAACCGAAACCTAAGCCATTTTAACTGTCGAGCAAGTTCAGATTTGGAAAACACTGGTGGCTTCCAGTGGTTAGAGAGGCTGGGGCATGATGCTCTGCACCCTCTTCCACAGCCTCACACAAGAGCTGTGATAAAGCAGAAGTCAGCACAGCCCTCCTCTGCCCATCGGAAGCTGGCCCCCGCTGTCAGGCCTCCTGTGTTAGCTCAGGAAGCCACACTCTCTGCCTCCACAAATGCTTTTCTGACAGGAAGTGCTCTTCTGATAACAAGGGGCCCACCTGCCCTGGTAATAAGGTGGAGACGTGCAGGCTCTGGACCTTGAGGATTGCTCTGACAGAAAGATTTTTATACCTCACGCACGCAAGAGCAGGAGTGTGTGTGATGAAATGCAGTACTGTGTGCTGGGGCAGGCAGAGCCCACGGTGTGTGCACATCTCCCCCCGTCTCTGTGTTCAGTGGCTTAGTGTTGGCAGCTTGCAATGGACCCTGGTGGGAGTATTACACCCTGGAAATCCGCAAACACTATAGGGCTGTTTTCTCAGAGAGCTGGTTGTTAAACATTCATCTGCAATATGACTGAATATACCCCATAATGTTTTTTTAGTATAAATATATTTTTCCAGTTCTTTATTATTACACACACAATAAAATACCATAGGTATTTTATGCACCTATGTGTGAATTTATTTAGGGTATATTCCTGGAAGTGGAATTTCTAGCTTATAAACTATGCACATTTCAATTTATTAGATAGTTTTGAATTTTGTCCCATCAGTATAAGATTTTTTGTTTTCTCACATTCATGTCAATACTTGGAATTATCAGCCTTCTTCATTCATGCCAATTTGAGGTCAAGGATGTTTCATTGTTATTTCAGTTGATATATTTCTGATTGCTTGTGAGATTGAACATCTTTTTATGTGTTTATTGTCCATTTGAGTTTTCTCTTTTGTGAATTTTGTGTGTATATTTTTCCTCATTGTTCTTTTAGGTAATCTCTCTCTCTCTCTCTCTCTCTCTCTCTCTCTCTCTCTCTCTCTCTCTCTCTCTCTCTCCCTTTTTCTTATTGATTAGTAGGAATTCCTCTATGTACTTTGGCTAATTCACCCTTGTTCAGTTATATGCAGTATCAATATCTTCTTCCACCTGTGACTTGTGTTTTAACTATGTTGTGCTTTTGTCATAAGGAAGTTTAAATTTTGATATAGTCAAATTTATTATGATTTCTATGTGTGTGTTTTTCATGTTTAAATCATCTTTTCTGACCTCAAGATTAAAGGCAGTTTCCTCTACTTTCTTTTTAAAGAAAAGTTTAGATTTTGATAAGACATCTTTAACCCACTCAGAATTTATTTTTTGTGAATGTGAGAATTTTATTTTTCATAGAGAAATGCTATTGTCCCAAAGTCATTATTTAAAAAAACATATTTTTTGTATTGATTTTTTTTGTTTCTCTCATATATGAACTCTCCATATGTGTTTGCTTCTGTTTTGATATTCTATTCTATTCTATTCTATTCTATTCTATTCTATTCTATTCTATTCTATTCTATTCTATTCTATTCTATTCTATTCTATTCTGTGGATCCATTCTTCTTCTTCTTTTTTTCTAAAATATATTTTTATTGATTTCAGAGAGGGAGGGAGAGGGAGAGAGAGATAGAAACATCAATGATGAGAGAGAATCACTGATTGGCTGCCTTCTGCACACCCACTATTGGGGCCCCAAGCCCACAACCCAGGCATATGCCCTTGACCAGAATCGAACCTGGGACCCTTCAGTCTGTAGGCCAATGCTCTATCCACTGAGCCAAACCGGCTAGGGCCATTCTTCTTTTTTTTGACAATATCACACTTTCTACCATCCTATCTAATAAAAAAGAAAAATGGTAAGTGGCGTACGACGATACCCTTTTCATTGGCTAATCAGGGCTATATGCAAATTAACTGCCAACTATGATTGGCAGTTAACTGCCAACTAAGATTGGCAGTTAACTGCCAACAAGATGGCGGTTAATTTGCATATGTAGGCACAATGCAGGGAGGCGAAAGGGAAAGCAGGAAGAAGCCCCCTGCCACTGACAGTGATCGGAAACCCAGGGGGGAGCTAAGAGCTGGGGGGAAGGGCAAAGGCGGCCCTGGGGCCGCCTTTGCCCTGCCCCCCAGCCATGATCGGAGAATCAGGTGCCTTTGCCGCCCTGGCCAGTGATAGCAGGAAGTAGGGGTGGAGCCAGCGATGGGAGCTGGGCACGGTCGAAGCTGGCAGTCTCGGGAGCTAGGGGTCCCTTGCCTGGGCCTAAAGCGGAGCCCACGATCGCGGGGCCGCTGCAGCTGCGGGTCCCCGCTGCCCGGGCCGGACGCCTAGGCCAGAGGCGTTAGGCCTGGGCAGGGGTGGAGCCTGCAACCGCGGGGAGTTGGGGGTCCCCTGCCCGGGCCTGACACCTCTGCCAGAGGCCTCAGGCCTGGTCAAGGGGCCGATCTGGTGATTGGTGATCGGAGGGTGATGAGGGTCAACTCCTCTGGCTGAGGCATCAGGCCTGGGTGGGGGGCGGAGCTGGGGATTGGGGGGATATGATGGTCCCCTTGCCCAGGCCTGAAGCCTGGGTCAGAGGCGTCAGGCTTGGGCGGGGGGTGGAGCAAGCAATCAGAGGGAGATGGGGGTCCCCTGCCCAGGCATGATTCCTGGGCCAGAGGCCTCAGGCCTGGGCGGGGGCCAGAGCCAGTGATCAGGGGGAGATGGGGGTCCCCTATCCAAGCCTGACACCTCTGGTGGAGGTGTCAGGCCTGGGCAAGGGGCCGATCAGGTGATCAGAGGGTGATAGGGGTCTACGCCTCTGGCCAAGGCATCAGGCATGGGCTGGGGGCAGAACCAGTGATGGGGGGAAATGAGGGTCCCCTGCCCAAGCCTGACGCCTCTGTCAGAGGCGTCAGGCCTGGGCAAGGGGCCGATCCTGCGATTGGAGGGTGATGGGGGTCAACGCCTGAGGGCTCCCAGTATGTGAGAGGGGGCAGGCTGGGCTGAGGGACACTCCCCCCCCACACACACACACCCAGTGTACGAATTTCATGCACCGGGCCCCTAGTAACTTTATAAAAATTCTTGAGCAGTTCCTTTCTCATTCTGCCTTTTCAGGGTTTTCTTACCTGTATTTGGAGGTTCACTCTTTCACGTGAACTTCAGAAAGTTGGTCAGTTTGTCAAGACCCTGTTAAGTTTTTTATTGGAATAACATTGAATTTATAGACTAATATCAAAATAATGACCATCTTTATTATTCTGAGTCTTCAGATCCATGAATGTTTATATAGGTAAATATACATGTATCTGTTGCAAATGAATAGATGAATAATTCTTTTTTAAGTCCTTTGATAATTGCTGTATAACATTTCCATAAAAATCGAACTCATTTTTATTATATTTATATACCTTAAAATCATTTTATAGATTGTTTTTATTTATATCATGAAATTCATCTTTTACCTGTTATATTTTATGCACAGTTATTGCTGGCAGAATAGGAATGTTATTGGTGTTTATATGCTTATCTCACTATTAAGGTTTTCAAACTTTTCCCTGGTCTCTGAAGCTTGAGCCTTTATGTTAAACTTAGTATCTACCCTCCAGAGGGTCAATGACATTTTCATTGACAATTTTTTTAGCGCTATAGTGCATATGAAAGGGTCAAAGTTTTCAATATGACAGCCAGGACAAGGTCCAAGAGGCATTTATCACAAGGTGTCTTTGCTAATGTTTGTTCACTTGCAACAATGATGTGGACTAGGGCCACCTGCATTCTCTCCTTCATCTTGTTTTTTGTTCACATAGAAGCTGTATCGGTAAGTCAAATTCTGCTCTTCTGGATATTTAGAGATATCAACTCTAGTATATGTTATCCACTTTCTGTATCTTTTCTTTCAGATTAAGCATCATTTAAAAGGAAATGGTAAGGCCCAATTGAAATGCATAGAGAGTGTTTCTGGACTTTCTCTGTTTTGTTCAGCAAGACTATAACAAATTTTCTCCCACTTTTTAACAGTACATGATGCAGAGTTTGAGGAACAGAAGGATATTTCAGAAATCAACTTAGGTGAGTTCAATTTCCATATTATTAATACCTTGAAATAATTTCAAATCTTGTAATAGAATTACTGAAAAGCTATTACCTTCATAATACATTATTGGGTAATTTTGAGGGGAGAATTACTTATTGGTGCATCATTAGAATTTGCAGAGTTTCTGTAAAATAGAAATATGGAAAGAGAATGATAGATCAAATTTTCTAGGAGACATAGTATGTGTTTAGTAAATCTACAAATACATAACAAGATTGTTATTTATAAATATTTCACTTTGCCAATTTCCATTTTGAAAAACAGGAAAGAAAAATAGATGATTATTCTGCTTGCTGAAAAAAATATAAGGAGTATGCCCATGGTTATATTTAGCAGGCAGAAAAACCTAGCCCTTCACTGGGCCCTCATATTCACTAACAACTATTTACTTAGGACTTTGAGAAAAGTACAAAGGTGTTTCTATTTCAACATCTTGTCCACAAACATATCTCTTGAAGAAATTTATCAATCTCATTGGTTACTGACAGGAGAGAAAGAAGCTGAGTTATCATCTCTCTTTTTTCTTTTTCGGTCCTGCTTCTAAAATTAAGGAGAAGCCTCTACGTTCTAGGTGTTTTTGTTTAGGATTGCTGGGAAATAGAAGTATCATGGTCATAGACACCAATAGTTTACAAAATCTTCTGTATCTAATTGCACATTTATTTGTCAAATCCTGTAGCGTAATTGAAGTGCTATTTTCATTTTGCAGGAAGGGACAGCAGCTCCTTGGGGTTGGGTTGACTTGCCCAAGGTCACAGATACAAGTGATGTGGATCACTTCCAGGTCTTCTGACTCATAGCTCAGTGCTATCTCAAGATCACAAAACTAAAATACCTGGCAGTTAAATTGCTCTGACATTGTCCCATTTACAAAAAAGGCAGGCTAGTTGACATTTAACTGGAAAAGCTTGAGAATGACAACAGGTGGGGGGATAGAAATAGTTTAGTGAGGTCAATGGGTGAGTGGATCCTCAGACTTGAGTCAGGCAACAAATGATCTCTCCTTAGGTCAGGTAGTCAAGGTGTAGTGATTGAGAGGATCTGCTCTACTTTAAAACAGGCTGGGCTTAGAATTAGAGTTTCCTAATCTCATCCTTCTTTATCTAGTAAAAAAATCTTGTTTTACTTAGAGCCACTTCTTACTCTTCATCTCCACCACCATCTCTGAACTATGGTCCCAAGAATAAGTTTTCCCATGGGTGTCTTTTCTCTTTTTAAGTCATTCCAGACGAGCTGTCAAGATTGATTGGGTTAGACACATAGCCAGAAACCACAACATGTTGGGGAAAATTGCATAGAGAAAATTGTCACCTTTTTACAATCTCTCCACGCCCCCCACGATGCTGATATAACCTTTACTGCCGCCCCCGCCCCAAGATCTGCTCCTCTCAGTCTTTTTCATTATGCATTTTCCTCCTTCTAGATGTTTAGGCTCTGACCTCAGAGTTTCCCAAACTCTTGTCTTTCTCTCACACCTTACACACCACCTGTCAGCAAATGCTGTTAGATCTACCATCAAATTATGTCACAAGTTGTGACTTTTCAGTGTTTTTCTCTTTTCCTGTCCTGGTCTCATCTCTGGCCTGGTCCTTGAGTGGCCTCCTGACTGCTCTTCCCTTTGTGCCCTCATCCCATCCAGGCTGTTCTTCACAAGCTGACAGAGCTCTCAGTGCCAACCAGGCCATGCTGCTTCTCCCCTCCAGTCTTCCAATCACAAGATTCCAATCTTCCAATCTTCCAGCACTGACTAGTGTTGGCGAGATCCCATCCAGCCCAAAATAAAGATCCTGGAGTCTTGATTCCCAAAGTGTGGTTCACAGGCCAATATTACCTGTACCACCTAAGAGCTTTCTTAGAAATGCTGCATCTTGGGCTCTACCCCAGGCCTATAGAATCAGCATCTCCATTTTGACAGATCCCAGATGATTCCTAGGCAGAGTAAAGCTTGAGATGACCTGACTCTGGCCAGCTTTCTCACCCATTACTTACTACACCCCCCCGCCCCACCCTAGCGGCCTTACTTACTTGAGCTCTCCAATCTCCCTGACCTTCTAGCTATTTCTCTACAAGAGTGGTTCTCAGTGTGTGGTCCCTCAACCAGTAGCATCAGCAGCACAGGGGACTTGTTAGAAATGAAAATTCTCAGCCTTACCCCAGACTTATTGATCAGAAATCCTAGGGGTGGGGGTCAGTAACCCTAGCATTTGGAAAGCACTGCTCTAAGACATCAAGGCTTTCCTGCCTCAGGGCGTTCCTATTTGCGATTGCCTTTGCCTTCAATACTCTTCCTTCACTCCCCACTCCATCAGATTTCTGCTCAAATGCCACCTCCGCAGGGAGGCCTTCCCTGAGCACTCTTTATAAAATATCAACGCCCCCACTTCAGCACTCTTTCTCCCCTTACTCTTCTTATGTTTTTCCTATTTCCCTTTTCACCATCTGCCACACTCTACATTTTTGTTTGTTTGCTTCCCTCTATCCCCAAACAAGAATGCCCTCTCCCTGAGGATTTTGCTTTATTCTCTGCTATACCCATAGCAACTAGAACAATGCCTGGGATATACTAGGTTCTTAATAAGTATGTGCTATGATGAACAAATTGGCTACTGAGTAGATGGAGGCTGGCTCTCAATGGATATGTACTTCTTTGGGAAGTGTTCCTCTTGCCACACTCTCTCATCCTCCTCAACCCATCTATTTTGACCAACCACTGGGGTCATATGACTCCCCTAACCTACCCCATCCAGGCCAGGTGTCAGGAAATGCATACTGTTGCTCATAACAAACGTAGGCAAGAGTATGGCTAGACCAGCATGCAGTACCCCTACTAAAAAGGCAATTGAAAATGTGGGTCCTACTACTGGTGGGGCAGTGGTGTCAACACTACCTGTTGTTAGCATTGCTGCTATTATATTCATAGGCTAGGTTATGGAGGTTAAGAAAATGTAGGGAAATAAGAAAAGGGATGGTGCAGTGACAGCCTTAGTTGCTTGGTGTTGGAGGGTACCATTGTCTTCTCATGGGAAAGAAAAACATCAACCCACTTACCTAGGGTTAGGAAAAAGGATGGTATACTAAGGGAAGGGGCCCTGGGTGGGAAGTGAGGAGTGTTAAAGCTCAGTCAGTGCTGAGCACCTAGTACATCCTTTCCTGTATCAGGATTCCATTTCATCCACTGAAGTGTGAGAGGTGTGGAGTCAATCATCAAAAAGATATCTTCCAACTCATCTGTTATTTTAAAATCCTTGGACAAAGTTTCTTGTTTCAAAAATGAAAACAGAGGATTGAGAATATATGATACTTATTGGCTATATACATCTGCTCCATTAGAGGGATTTTTTGCATTGTTTCAAAAATACTTTCATCACATACAGGTGAATAATTAGAGGTGTATAATGGAAAAGATGGATTTTATGATGAGAGATGCCTTTTAGTAAAGTTCATTCAAATATTTCTTTTTTTTAAATCCACCTCTAGCTGCAGGGTTGGACCTCTTTCAAGGGGACATCCTCCTGAGGGTGAGTACCTGCCCACGACACAGCAACGTCCCTCGGGACTGGCTGTGATGTGTGCCGGCCTCTGCTCTGTGCGCCCTGGGACGGGCACCGAGGGGGACATGAAAGAATCTAATCTGTAATCTAGACCCACAAGGACTTACACTGTGGTCAGTGGTGACAAAAACAGATGAAAAAAATAGCAAACATCACAAAAGAGTCTGTAATTATTAAATTTGCTTTATCCAATCAATTAGCCTAGTAAGTGAAAAATGAGAGAGAAGACGTTTAAAGCGTCTATTTCAGTTTGGGGAGAACCTTTTTTTGTTCTTAATAATTTCTCTGACTTTTCCAGATTGTCTGTAATGAACTATCACGTTTATAATCAGAAAAAAAAATGCTACTAAATTGTTGACTTGCGTGACAGATGGTTTGTGGTGTGAGGGTTTGGTGAAGGAGGGGACCAGGGGATGAGCCTTCCCGGTGACCTGTACCTTGTTTTTTCACAGAACTCCAGAAATGGTCTGAGAGACCCCAACACCAGGTGGAAGTTCCCCATTCCTTACATTCTGGCAGACAATCTGGGTAATACTAACTGTTCTTTATTAGGAGCTTTGGGCTTGCCTCTTCTTCCACCCCCCACCTCCTGTTCAGCCACATCAGATGGGGGGTAACTGGTCCTGTGTAAGAAGCTTTCTAAGCCCTGCCAATTCTTATCTCCTGGCATGAGAGGCATGATAATGCATCGATGTAATGTGAGCCCAAGATACAGAGCATCAAAATGATTTTTAAAAGGCAGGAAACATTAACATGTTAGTAATACCAGAAGCACCACCAGGAAAGACAACACAATGAGATATAATTTGCCATCACAGCAATAAAATCTTGCACTTTAAATAATAGTTTGCTTAGGTGAATCTAAATATGGAATAAGAATACTATTTTCAGCATATTGATCGTCCCTTTTTGTTGCAAGACAAACATGCCACATTTTTAAAGCAGAAGTCTGTATTCCACAACTGAAGTCCTCATTCCTTGGTATTAGTACTTGGTATTCTTTTTTCTCTCTTAAAATAAAGGACTAAGTTATATTTTATTCACTGTTGAAAATAATACTTGGTGGAAATAAGCAAGTCTTAGAAGCCACGCGTGGACACTGGATGACCTCAGGCAGCTGACTGATATCTGAGCACCAGGGTGATGCAATGCCGTGAGGCCCATGGGGTAGATGGAGGGAGGTCAGATAGAGGGGAAGTCAGGACAAGCTTGCTCAGCCCTAATGGGCTGCCAGGACGGCTCCACTCTCAGGAGATGTTACTATGTTTTCGAGTTTTCCACCATTATCATCAGGGCGGCCTCCACCCCTTTCCTGGAGAAGAGCTAGATATAAACGAAGGCTGTTGTTCTCAGTTATTTTATGAAAAAGTCAGCTGAGGTGTTTTTCCCCAGGGTTTGCCAGCACACTTGCAAATTCATGGAGCATTTGTATTTACTGGAATGTGATTTAAGAAACAGCAGCTTTAGAAGGAAAAGAAAGAAAGAGAGAGAGAGGAAGAAAAAGAAGAAGAAAGGGAAAAAAAGAAACTACAACTTTACAGTAAAGGGTTTTTTCCTCCCATGACAATTTTCTTATCACACCTGAGCTACCTACCTCCCATAAAAACATAGACCTACTTATTGGATCTCAATTACGTCCCAGGCACCTGCTATTTGCCCTTCACGCGGCCTCTGTGAGGTGTTAGTGTTTCTCAGACTTCAGAGTGAGGGTTTCCTGAGGAGCTGGGTAAAATGTAGAGCAGCGACAGGTGGGGCTCCGGATTCTGCATGCCTAACGCTCTGCTGGGTGAGCTGATGCTCTTGGTCTGTTGGCCACACCTTGAGCAGCAAGGTCTCTTTTGCTGCAAGGTAGGTGACAGTTTCGTGGAGAGCAAGACTGAAGACAAGAGGCCTGAAATACGGCAGCAGCAGTAAGGGAACAGAGGTAGTTCTCAAGCAGCACCACATGCGAATCACCTTTACCACTGGGAAAAGTGAACATGCTACCCAGAATTCAATATTTGTACATGGTCCTTCATTAAACTGACATAGAGTGAAATACACAAATCAGTGTACACGTCAATGGCTTTTGAAAAATACATAAGCTTATGTAACCCACACTTCCATCACTCTAGAAAGTTCTGTGTGCTCATTTCCAGCCAATCCGATCCCCACTCCCCCAAGAGGAAACTACCATTCTAATATTTTTCCTATAGATTACTTTACCTGATTTACAACTGATCTACAGAAAATGGAATCACATAGTTGGTCATCTATTGTATTTGCTTCTTTTGTTCAGCATGTTTTTAAAGTTTTTCCATATTAATGTAGATCAGTAGTTAATTCTTTTTTTATTACTCAATAATATTTCTTTGTATGAATATATTGCAACTATTTATCCATTTTTCTGCGTATAGGCATTATTTTTTCAAGTTTGGGGCTATTGTGAAGAAAGTTGCTGTGATCATTCTTATACGAATTTATGTTTTAATTTACCTCAGGTAAATGTCTAGGAATAGAGTTGCTTGACCATATGATAAATGTATGTTTAGGTTTACAAGAAAAGGCCATTTTTCATGGTCACTAACAATGTGTAAGTGCCCCATTTGTTACACATTCTCACTAACATTGGTGTCCTTAATATTTTTAATTGTAGCCATTTTAATGGTTGTAAATGGTATCTCACTGTGATTTTAATTTGCATCTTCCTACTGATTAACAGTATTTAGCACAATTTCATGTGCTTATTGACCATTTGTGTATCTTCTTTCATGAACTGTCTGTCCAACTCTTTCATGTTTCTTATTGTATTATTTGTCTTTTAATTATTTGTAGAATTTTATATACTATAGATAAAGTCCTTTGTCAAATATATATAATGAATATTTTTTGTTAGTCTGTGATTTGCCTTTTTTAATGCACTGTATTGATTTTATTAATATTTCCTAAGAACAAATTTTGACTTGTTCATTTTCTCTTGCTCCTCTGCTTTCTGTTTTGTTGCTTTCTGCTCTTATCTTTATTACTTCCTTTGTCCTACTTACATCAGGTATAATTTGCACTTCTTTTTATATTTAAGGTGGAATTTATATCACTGATTTTAAATCTTCATTTTAAAAATATAATGCAATGCTATAATATGGCATCTAAAGCTATAAATATTATTTGAAGCACTGGTTTTACTGCTTTCCACAATTTTTGATATGTTATATCTTTATTAAAGTTTATTTTAGATGTTTTCTAATTTCTACTGTGATTTTTTTTTTAATCCATGGGTCAGCTAGATGTTTCAAAATTTCCAAATATTGGAAGCTCTTCAAGTTTTTGCTGAGGTCAGAGAATAGATTCTTTAAGATTACAATCTCTTGAAATTGGGACTTGTTTTGTGGTCTAACTGATGGCCTATCTTGGTGTATGCACTTGAAAGAACTTGTATTCTACAGTTTGGGGGCACATTATTCTATCAGTGTTAAATAGGTCGTGACTGTTGGTGCTAATTATATATTAGACATTGTAAATACTACATTTCAGAGATTCTGTATTCTGTTATTGGCCTCTGGATAGTGTTAACTTTTGTTAGAACAGCTAAATTGCTGACTGATCATCTTGGATTTGTGGAAGTTTTGTTTTGATTTTGTCCTTAGTTCAAAACAAATCCCTTCGTCTTTACTCTGGAGACACCATGGCCTCTCCGGAGTTTCAGTGGGATGTCCAGGACTTTCCCCAGCCCCTCTAATGGGCACGATTCAAACTTCAAATTCTCCACTGAGATGCCTGTTTAATCAGCTTTCTATCTGCTACTTTTCACTAAGCTCCTTGGAGACTTCTCCCATTCATGCAAAGTTCATGGGTCAAAGACTGGAGAGGTGTTTATGGACAGATGTTGGAACCACCAACCCCCTTTCCTTCCAATCAGTCATGACTCTTTTCCCCCCAGGATTTCCTCTCTTGATTTTCAGCCACTTAGGCAATCCTGAACCCTTCCTGTGATAGATACATCAGGAAGACACAACTTCAAATTTATGCTTGAGTTCTCTCTTTCTTGCACTGAAAGAATTTGCAGTGTGTCATCATGCAAAACAAACAAACAAACAAAAAAACCCAAACAAACCAAAAAACCCAAAAAACAAAACAACACCCCCCCCCCCCTTCCCCAACACACACACTATATAAACTTGAATCTTAACTAGTGGTATTTCCACCTCTCCTACTGTCTCTACCTGTTTTAGTCATTTTCTGGTGCTTTAAAAGAGTTTATTTTCTTAAAAATTTCCCAAAGTTTATCATTGTTATCTGTAAGATTTAAGCTTCTTCCTCATTACCAGATCAAAAACTCTCTCAAAGGATTCTTGAACTAAAAATAGTTAGCCTTGCCATGCTATCCTCTAATATGTGGAGTCATCAGTGTCTGAAGTTAACTCTTCTTTTCCTGTTATTTGATACAGGGTGAAGGCGGGCTAGTGGTTTTTTAAACTAATGTGGTTACTCAAGACAGAATTATGTAAAACTTACCATGTGTGGCAAAGTGCAGAACTGAGAACTAGGAAATCATTGAGGCAAAGGATGAGCTCCTTCCTCTCGAGGGCTATCAGTGCCCTACGTGGGCAGACCACCTGCATAAAGACGTCACACAAACCACCAAGTGTGGCTTTCAGAGGAGGCAACTCAGAGCTGGCTTCATGGTGGAGAAGGTGGCTTCACGTGGCCTTCAATTGCACTTTCTTTCTTTTCAATGATGTTGGGATGGTTTTTACAAAATTATTACAGACGTGGCTAATTCCCTTTTTACAACTTGTTCAGGTGTGGGAGGTCAGAAGTGATGGGATTTTGAAATGAACCACTTGCAGCACTCCCACTCTATGGCTTGAGGACAAGAGCAACATAACCTATGGGCGGCATGACTTGAGTAAAACCAAACTCCTTTTTCTTACACTTTAGTGAAGGCCACATTTCGTTGGGTACATCTCTTCATATTATAGATGTCACTAAGAAAGAATTGGTAAAATTCATGAAAATCATCCAGGAAGTTTGATGTATGCTCTTGTTATCTGTGTTATTTCCACAATTAATTTACTTATTATTCCAATGGCTATTTTTTTACTGACTTTGATATGATCCTATGACATCTGGATTGTGGAATCTCCAACTTGTTAGCTTATTAAATGAAATAAGAGCCAGGATAATATAGTAAAAGTACTTGGTAAACTACCAAGAATGATAAGCTTTTTTGAGAGAACGCACAAAGCCTAATATACAAGAAATATAACTTAAGTATATATAACTTAGCTTTATTTTTAACTTAGAGACCTACTTTCAGTGAGTCGATGGGAGAGAAAAACCACACACACAAAGTAAAACAGTCTCCATTATTGTGGAGCATCTGTTTCCCCCTCCTGATCCTTGTCCCATGCAATACCAGCTGTGAGCATGTTAGGTAAAAGGAAAAACATTTGATCTTTGGCCATTGAGCCACACACATTACTGGCAGGCATCTATTGTTCTTGCCTGGTCAGGCTCAGTAGACTTCTGCTGCTTTGGTTCCAAACGGACTACAGCAATCATTTCTAAGGCTGCCTGCAGGGCTACCTGTCTCAATTTGCCATTTTCTCAGGGGTTTTGCAGGGAAGTACAATATGTACTTATGCTTTCTGAACCCACAAACCTCTCTACACTCTGCTTTCTCCCTCCAGTGAGAGGGATGTCTTTTTAGACTGGGGTAAGGAACACCATTCTTTGTTTCTTTCCAAGGAACTTGGTTCATCCAGGCAGAGGACACACATGGCTTCCAGTCGCTTCTGTTTTCTGCTCTGCCATGGAACTCTCCTGAGGCATGAACCCAGAATCTCTGCTTGAATGGGGGAAGGAAAGTGGGGAAGTTATTTGGTTTAGCCACATACACATACATATGTGTATTCTTATTTTGTAGTTATATTTACATTATTATGTGTTCAAAATATGTGCCTGATATTTATGTCCCGAACTAATTTTTCAGTTTTAGTTTTCAAGGAATCTATTTACTACCCCAACAATCTATGATGGACCTCTGTGGATTTCATGGGGTGGCATGATTTTCTCTACACTGTGTTGTGTACATCATCTAAGATCTCAATAATGCTTACTGATATTTTTTACCGATTTCTGCAGAGCTGAATGCTAAAGGAGCCATTCTCTATGCCTTTGAAATGTTCCGCCTCAGGTCCTGTGTGGACTTCAAGCCCTACGAAGGAGAGAGCTCATATATCATCTTTCAGCAGTTTGAAGGGTCAGTATGAAAATATTACAGAGTGTGAAAATCATGCATCTTCTGGTTTATAAAAAGTGACATCTCTCTCTCAAAGGCTAAAAGAAGAAATTGGTAAGAAACTAAAAGTAAATTCAAATCTTTAAAAACTGTGATTTTTTAAATTAAACAGCATTTTTAACATATTATGTAGAGAATGAGCTGTTTGAGGAAGTTTATCTCAATTGTATCTTAGGTCATGATTTAAATGACATTACTTTTTTAAAGTCAAGTTTATTAAAGTGTAAATTATACCCTTGTTATGGTACTATTTTAAATTATGGTACTCTGTTGGCTGGACCTCTTTGAAAACTTCTAGATATAAATTTGCTCTTAATATTTATTTATAAGAAGAAATAAAAGGTATATTGAGAAAAAAAAAAGCCCATTTCCTTCAGTAGCGTTTATGTCAACCAACCTGCTAAGTAAAGCTGCCATGTGCTGTGACCCTGTGTTTGTGTCTTCAAGGCCAGCAAGGAGGTAATATTAGCACATGCTGCAGTTCCCATCATTGCCTTTAGGTGCCGCCTGGATTTGGTTGTCTTATTCTGATGGTGGGGTTTTTGTTAATAATCATGGATGGACAGCAGAGATGAAGAAGGAAATTAGCACATGATTTTGCCTCTTAAGAAAAAAAGTCTGTAAAGTCATCAGTTAAAAAAGTAAAATTCTGATGACTACTTAGATACAAGTTAAGAACCTTACTTACTTGAGTGGTTGTTTTCTTAGCTCATGCTTTTACTTTAAAAAATAGATATGACCCCCTATTATGTACCAGGAAGAATGCTGGTCTGAAGGTACAAAGAAGTATGAGACAGTCTCAGGCCTCACAAAGTTTGCAGTTGCAGGTGGGGGTGGTGGAGACACAATAGGTAAATGGTTCTAATATGCTGTGGTGAGTGCCATGGGCTATAGGGGCACGTAAGCAGAACTTCTAACATAGTGAAAGGGTTCAGGATTGCCTGAGTGGCTGAGTGTTAGATGAAGAAGGAAGGGCATAGAGGCAGAGGAGAGGAGAGGACAAATGAGGCATGGGAAGAGAGTAAGAGGGAGAGAGAAGGGAGAGAGGAAGAAGGAAAAGGAAGGGTAGAGAGAAAGAGGAAAGCAAGCATGACTAGAAATCTGGCTTACCTGGAGAACTCAGTAAGTTCAGAATGTCTGAAGCTGTGAGTGATGAATGATGAGCCAGGAACATAAGCTGGTCATATTATGTGTTAGGAGCCTGGTCATATTATGTGTAAGGGAATCAAGTCTTACATCAAGATGTGTTCAGTTTTCCATTTAAGAAAGATTATTCCAGCAACGGTGGGTAAAAAATTGAAGTGGGGCAAGACTGGTGGCAGAACATCAATTAAAGGATGCGGATGCCCCAATCCTCCAAGAAAGAAATGAAAGGGACTTACACTAAAAAGAGGCAGTTTGAAATAAAGAAGAGAGAATGGATTTCAGAAATAGGTAAAGAGGTGGACTTATCAGAGCCTAGTGATTAGCTGATGTGAAGAGAGAGGAATCAAGGATGATCAAGGCTTTGATTTGGATGACTGGTGGGTGGTAACCTCATTCGCTGAGATTGGGGGTATGGACAGTAGAACCACAGTAGGGATAGGAGAGCAAATTTATTTCTGGACATTGAGTTTATTGTTTGAGGCATTGTGGGTCATGGAAATGGAAATAACCAATACTTATCTGGATAGTTTCTTTCTATGTGAAGGGAAAAGGTATAAAGTGTACTTCAGGCCTTGCCAGGAGCACAGATTTTAGAAGTTCTCTGCTTTTGACTTCTTCAGCTTGTCCCGTGGCAACTTTGGAGCTTCAGGATAGTACCAAAGCCTTTAGTTATTTTGTCAGTAATGAGGCTTTTCATGATCATAAATTTACACTTGCTCATGATAGGAAATTTGGAAATTCATTAGAATATAAAGGAGAAAATTAAAGTCAACCATAGCCATCACTTAGAGACACTATTTTGGTATAAAAGCTATAATATTATTCTTTGGAATACCTTACGGGTTTGTGGAGGTGAGGAAGACTGCCATTTGTATTTCTTTCTGCCTGATGCATTGTTAGGATTAATTGGTTTATAATGGACCATTGTTTTTAAAGCATGCGAAATATCCCTCCAGGAAATGTTTCTTATTTAACCAGTCTTTTATCATTGAACCATCAGCATCTCTTACCACCGTTCTCACCAATAGTATGAGAACACTATTGATAATTTCTTTTAAAAATCAAACCTAACTTCCTTCTAATGTGTGTTCTGAAATCCTATGAATTACAGCCATATTAGCATTATCTTGGAGAAAATTCCCCTCTTCTCTTTAAAGGTGCTGGTCTGAGGTTGGTGACCAACACGTAGGACAGAACCTTTCCATTGGACAGCGGTGTGACCATAAGGCCATCATCCAACATGAGATCCTTCATGCTTTGGGATTTTACCATGAGCAGTCAAGGACTGACAGGGATGATTATGTGGAAATCTGGTGGGATGAAATTATTCCAGGTGTGTATGAACCCAAGGTGGATGGGTGGAATGTGCTATTATTTGCCGGGGGTCCAGCCCCAGCGGTCCAGGGGTTTCCAAAGGTGTGGACGGCGTCGGCAAAGAATGAAGGACACGGAGGCAGCGTTCAGATGATCAGCATAGTCAGGTTCTTTTTTTATTGTCCGGTTACAGCTGTATTTATTCTATTTGATTCTGTAAGCATGCCTCTATAGTTACATCATGGCATGTTTGGGGTCCTCCTTTGACCTTTTAAAGTTCCTTGTTTTATGTTTATAGTTTCTTATCTGACCTTTGCTAAAAATCTTATCTTTACCTACCTCTGTTTGATTTTAATCTTATCTATTGTCTATGTTTCTACATTCTATTCTAAAGGTTAGTCTCTATGTTCCATTATAAGGGCTAGTTTGTTATTTCTATTCCAAGGTCACTATTCTACTGCTCTACTGTTAAGCTGTAAGGTAATAACTGAAGGAGATTTTCCTATTCTATGGCTTAAGTAAAGGTTATGTAGCTTAAGCGTGACTGTTCATAGTTATGGTGATTAACTACCTGCCTGGCACTTAGTTTAAATCTTTCTGCTCGCATAGCTCACATAAGATTTTTTGATAAGGAGCCTGCCTGCATTGCTTGCAGCAGTATTTCTTTAACTGTTTGATATTTGTCCTTTTAGCCTTACTGGTGGTCTTCCTTGGGACTACCCTGCATCGGCGGGTTTTTAGGGATAGGTTTTGGTACTTTCTCTGGTGGGTAAACCCCTGGGGATATGGGCCTAGCAAGTCCTAAATTTATTGCTAACATTCTTAGTCTAAGTTCCTCATAAGTAGTACATGGTATTTCTGTAACACTAGGGGGTTTTACTGATTTATTCCCTTCCCTAGTCCCGTTAATCCCTAACTCCAGGGAAACATTCCCACCTGGGGAAACAACCTTTCTCAGGGAGGTGGCCCTGGTTAGAACACATAGCGCTAAGAAGGGGAGCAATCATATTAAGAACAGTATGCCATATACGCCAGGTCCCTTGGAACATATGCTGTGCAGATGTTTCTTCCCTGCAGTGACTGTGTCAAGCAGCAAGGATGGAACGGCTTCCAGCAATTATTATCTTTATCACTTGCTGTAACCAATCCTGGGATACCCAGGACAGATTTGTGGGGCAGGTGCTTCAGATTCTGCAGTGGGAACACAAAATATAAAGAGGGCACTTCCTGGCCAGTGTAGCTCAGTTGGAAGGGAATCATCCCATGCACTGAAAGGTAGCCTGTTGGATTCCTAGTCAAGGCACATGCTGGGGTTGCTGGCTTGATCCCTGGTGGGATTGGCAGGAGGCAGCCGATCAATGTTCAGCTCTGGCATCAATGTTTTTCTCTCTCCCTCTCTCTTCCTCTTTCTTTCTAAAAATAAATTTTAAAATCTTAAAAAAAAAAGAGAGAGAGCATGACCAGCTGGCATGGGTCAGTGGTTGAGTGTCAACCTATGAACCAGAAGGTCAAGGTTCAATTCCTGGTCAGGGTACATGCCTGGGTTGTGGGCTTGATCCCCAGTGTAGGGTGTGCAGGAGGCAGACAATCAATGATTATCTCTCATCATTGATGTTTCCATCTCTCTCTCCCTCTCCTTTCCTCTCTAAAATCAATACATATATATATATTTTTAAAAAGAGGGCATGATGTGTTGGCCTATCCCATGGACTATGCTGACCTGATCATAAATGATTCCACACAAGGGAATAGTGTATGTTGAATAACTTTCAGCAGGGGTTAATTGAAACTTAATCAGAAGCCTTTGGTTAGCTTCAGTTGAAAATCTGAACCTTTGATTTAAATATATACATATATTTAACAATTTATAATCATGTGTGCATTTTAATTATATATTTAATAGTCATTAATATACTTTACATCTACACTAATAAAAGACAAAGATGCTAATTGACTGTACCTTTGCTACGCCCAAGCCACGCCCACCAGCCAATCAGAGCAACTATATGCAAATTAACCCAACCAAGATGGCAGCCGGCAGCCACGGAGCTGGAACAAGCAAAAGGCTTGGTTGCCCTGGCGATGGAGGAAGCCAAGCTTCCCACCTGCTCTTGCTGGCTGTGGCCTCTGCAAAAGGCAACAAAGTTTCAATTGTAGAAGCTAAATAAATCCCAGATACCTGCTTCTAGCCAGCCTCCACTGGGAGCTTGGGTGGCTGGGGGCTGTGGCCAGCCTACAAACAGCCATCTGCCCCTCACCCAGGCTGGCCAGGCACCCCAGTGGGGATCCTACCCTGAAGGGGCTGTAGTCAGCTTGCAAATAGCCATCAGGCCCTCACCCAGGCTGGCCAGGCACCCCAGCGGGGACCCCCCACCCTGAAGGGGCTGTGGCCAGCCTGAAAACGGCCCTTAGCCCCTCACCCAGGCTGGCCAGGCATCCAGTGGGACCCCCACACTGATCCAGGACACCCTTCAGGGCAAACCAGCCAACCCCCACCCATGTACCAAGCTTCTATCCTATATAATAAAAGGGTAATAGGCAAATTGACCCTAACAGTAGAGCGACTGGGAATCACTGGTCACTATGACACACAGTGACCACCAGGAGGCAGATGCTCAATGCAGGAGCTGCCCCCTGGTGGTCAGTGTGCTCCTATTGGGGGAGCTCTGCTCAGCCACAAGCCAGGCTGACGGCTGCCAGTACAGCGGTGGTGGTGGGAGCCTCTCCCACCTTCTCAGAAGCGCTAAGGATGTCCAATTGTAGATAGGCCTGCTCCCCGTTGGCAAGTGGACATCCCCCGAGGGCTCCTGGGCCACCAGAGGGATGTCTGACTGGCAGTTTAGGCCCAATCCCCTGGGAAGCAGGCTTAAGCCAGCAGGTGGTCATTCCCCAAGGGATGCCAGACTGCGAGAGGGCACCCGCTGGGCTGAGGGACCCTCCCGAGTGCACAAATTTTTGTGCACTGGGCCTCTAGTATTATTATATAGTACTAGAGGTCTGGTGCATGAATTCATGCACGGGTGGGGTCCCTCAGCCTGGCTGGTGATTGGGGCCATTGGGGCATCTCGTCCAGTTCCAATTGGGGCCGATGGGGGCTGGCTGGCTGAGGAGAGACCACGGGAGGGCTCCAGGGAATGTCTAGCTCTCTCACCCAGACCCAATGGGCCAGACCTCAGCAGCAGGCTAACCTACTGGTTGAAGCATTTGCCCCCTGGTGGTCAGTGTGCATCATAGCGACTGGTAGAGTGGTCAACTGATGTGTCAGACACTTAGCATATTACACTTTTATTATATAGGATATGGTTATCAGCTAATAATAGTTAATAATAAAAGTATTTTACAGACATACACACACATACCCACACACACACACACACACACACACACACAATTTCCCTTTTCTTTCTTGGTCTTTGGTTGAGTATCTAGTCAGAGTGGGTAGGATGGGAAAATGATATGACCAAACAGGACCTGTGGATTCTCTCATTGACAGGTCACCAGCACAACTTTAACACCTATGATGACAGCTTCATCACAGACCTCAACACACCCTATGATTATGAGTCTCTGATGCACTATGCGCCTTTCTCATTTAACAAGAATGTGAGTGTCCCTACCATCACGACCAAGATCCCTGAGTTTAACTCCATCATTGGGCAGCGCCTGGATTTCAGTGCCATCGATTTGGAGAGGCTGAACCGAATGTACAATTGCAGTGAGTACCTTTGGGGCTGAGGTCAATGAGCCCCAACAGAGATTCCCCACCCTGCAGGTTTCCTGTATATTTTCTTCTACTCTTCTTTAATGTTCTAGCTAAACTAGAGGACTGGTGCATGAAATTCATGCACGGGTAGGGTCCCTAGGCCTGGCCAGCAATCAGGAATGATCTGTGGGGTGACCGGAGAGGCAACTGGGGGGCCCCCACTGGTGCCTGCCTTGGCTAACCTGGGGATTGTGGGCTGAGGGCAGCTCCTGCATTGAGAGTCTGCCCCCTGGTGGTCAATGAGTGTCATAGAAACTGGTTGTTTGGCCAGTCAATTTGCATATTAGGCTTTTATTATATAGGATAAAATGAACAAACTACATTTCTCTATCTCTAGAGTAGAAAAATTATAACACCTATATCACAAGATGGTTGTGAAAATCAATTATGTGGTTGTGTTTTATAAAGTGAAAGTATTGGGGCAATTTAAGAAGCTGTGATTGTCCAACTTCTTTAGCTTCTTTCTGAAGGGTGCATCGTTATGTAAAGCTCAAGGCAGGTAGTAGGCTTGAAAGTATTTTGTATCCTGTAAAATTCTTTCCCCAGGGTAGTTGTTCCTAGAGTAATCCGATGCTTGGATTTGGGATATTTTCTAAAATGACCCCAGTAGTCTTTGGAGACACATTCTTTCATTCTCTTCCACATGTATATAGAGAGGATCTACCAAGTACAAAGCCCAGTATTGTAGGTACTTCCGTCTTGATCTCAAGGAGTCAGGTTTGGTTTTTGTAGAAAAGCACAATGAGAGGCCTTTTTAAAATTATTATTATTATTTAACTCTGTGATTCTGGGTGGTGGGTAGGACTGCATGTATATTGGCAAGTTCTAAGTTCTGATGGGAGACAGTAGGATTTTTATCTGAGAAAAGTCAAGAAAATGAAAGGCTCATGATCCTGCTATCTCTGAACAATGAGGTCTTAGTAACCTAAGACATTAGGTATTTGGAATGAGGTGCCTTTAATTTTTAACGAGGTGACAACAATGTCATTTGCAGCCACAACTCACACCCTTTTGGACCACTGTGCTTTTGAAAAAGCAAACATCTGTGGGATGATTCAGGGTACCAGAGATGACGGTGACTGGGACCATGAGGACAGCAGTCGGCCTGGACAAGTGGATCACACCTTGGTAGGGCAATGCACAGGTGGGTGAAGGCAGAAAGTGACCACCTGAGGTGGTTCATCAGGTTCAATTGGTAATGGCAGCCAGCATGTTTTGCCTCCGTTGGAATATTAGTTATGAAACCTGGAATTCTAAACATGGAAAAAGAACATTTCTCTTTATTATTAACTTAATAAAAAGCACCGAGGTTCTGGGCATGCAAAAGGAAGGTGCATTTAAGTGATGACAAAACTGATGTGGTTGATAAGACATGACTTTGTACATAAGGGCAATGTCCCTAGAGCAGTGCTGACCAATAGGACTGTAATGTGAGCTACATATATAAAGTAAAATTTTCTCATAATCACATAAAAAAGAAACAAGGGAAAGTCTCTTTAATAATACATTTACTTAATTTCTAAAATATTAACATTTCCACGTGGATTCAATATAAAAATGATTGCTGATCGACTTCACACTTTTCTATACTCGATATTTGAAATCTGTGTGCATTTTACCCTTACACCATATCTCAGTTTTGACTGGCCAAAGTTCAAGTGCTAAATAGCCACACAGATGTGGTAGCTGCTATACTGGATAGCACAGCTTCAGATAGTTTCTATATATGGTTTGTGTGTGAAAAAGCCCTAAAGTCAGACAGACCTGAGTGTGAAATCGTTGTGACCACAGGAACTCATTTTTTAAGTCTTTATTTTTGTGAGCCCTCTGGACCATCAACATGTTGATACTTCATGATGGGAGAAGACTATGCATACACAACCCCCAGCTGCAGACCAGCAGCTTCTCCTCCTGCTTCTTTCCACATTCCCTTTCTTTCCAAGGGTTCCATTTATATGTATTTTCCTATTCTAGCATCCTTTTATTAAATGCTGGGCATTGAAATCATCTCAACCTTATTTGGAAGCAGGTGGGGTTATAGGTCATAATCACTTTGTACAGATTGGACTATTATAAAGTCGCTTAGTCCATGCCTGTGTGTGAGTTGGTTAAATTTCCTTCACAAAAGGAACCCAGGTTGTCATCCAGACTCCAGGCCACCAGGGAGAATGTCAGAGGTTGTAAGCCATTGCCAGGTTTCCTTCTGGCCTTGGCAAAGGGCGAAGGTCTCTGCCCACATCAGATTATTAAACATATAATCTCAAGTATCCAAAGGGTATCTGAGCCTAAAATTCTCATTACATTTCCTTCATGGATTCTAATCCAACCTCTTGGGCTAGCTGCTGGGGTAATATACAATTTCCAGATAAACAAAAAGGTGATCTTCATGTGAGAAGAACCTGCTGAGAGAATGTTCTAGCACCTTAATAGGAAAGGAAAGGATCACACTCCAGAAGAAGTATTTAGAAAAACTTTATCAGGTTAACTTGACCAGCTATTCTGCTTCTTCCACAGGAAGCACCTCATGGGACCATGTTCCCTCTGCCAGTGAGCCCTGGCATTGTTCAGGTAGATGCATAGATTCAGATAACTTGAAGGATGGAAGCCATATCCCATTTAAAACCCAGACATGTGAATGAATGCCTGTTAGTGGCAGAGCCAGGCAAGAATTCAGGCCTCCTGACTCCCAGTTATTGACTTTCACCTCACACTTCTGATGGGCAGAATTCCTAAGCTAGGAACCTTCAGTAATTCATAATTCAGAGGCCTCAGGCTAAGTTCAAGTATTGAGAAGAATACACAAGAAAACATATTTTTTTTCCTGGTGTAATATTAAAGCCATCATGAAATTTTTAAGCCATGTGGAAATCTTATTGAAACATCCATGCTCACTGCCCATCTGAAAGGTACACGCCCCGTGTAGGAGGCAGGATGAAGCAGTGCCTAGACCTGTTCTAGATGCTCTCTTCATTTTTATTTTGTGGGATGTTTTGAGTGGAGCATTTGGTAAGAGGTTGAATTCTGGAGTACCGTTTAAATGACTTCTTTATATGCAAGAATTGTTCATTGAGCTTGACTTTGAAAAGTGTGCTAGTTTTTAAAGTAACATTCATTTAGCTGCCTGCTTATTTTGGGGCAGAGAGTTTTGGAATATCTGACTTGGGCCAACCCCAGTTTTGGCATAAGTGTAGACACTCTTTCCCTTCTTTTTCAGTGTTCTTTCAAAGGTTTCTTTATATACAGGAGACATCCTGAATAGTTCATACTATGCTTTGAATGCCCCTTTTATGACATAGTAAGGATGATTCTCTACCACTGCAAACACACCCAGTCATTAGGCTAGACACAGGTGAAATTGAACCCTTAACAATGTGAATATTTAAATTGTAATCACTACACCTTTGGATCCCACTGTTTCTTATACAATTAGGAGGCCACCTCTTTGCCTTGGAATGAATCTCTAAACAATGAAGTCAGTGTGGGAAATAGAATTCCCCTCACAGACATTAAATTCTATCAAGCTTTGCTTACAGCCCCTATTTTCTTCAGTCAGAAGTCTATGTTTCACCAACTTGGGAACAAAGGCAATAAATAGAAGCAGCGCAGAGCTGCGGGTTAGCCTGTAAATCTGTCCATGGAGACAAATAGAATATATACTGACAAACAACCTTCTTCTTATTTTCTCCAGAAGAGTCCTAGCTTGTGTTGCCTGCATAATGGCTGTTGCTCACTAATTCACTTGGTGGGGTAGAGGGCGCCCTGGGGTATGGGCAGCCAGAGATGGGATGTTGGGTGCTCTCTCCACAGGTGCTGGCTACTTCATGTTCTTCAACACCAGCTCAGGGTTGGCAGAAGAGGCAGCCTTGCTGGAGTCTCGGATTCTTTACCCAAAGAGGAAGCAGCAGTGCCTGCAGTTTTTCTATAAGATGACTGGAAGTCCTTCAGACAGACTCGCCATCTGGGTCAGAAGAGATGATGGCACAGGCAAGGTTCGCAAGCTGGTCAAGATGCAGACCTTTCAAGGTACCTGGAGGCGTTCATGCGAGGACTGATTTGGCTTAAAATCTGGGATCCTGATTCTTTTTTCCTTTCCCTTTCCCTCCCCCCTCCATTTTCACCCTCCCTCCCCTCCCCCCCCTCTTTATTCCTCCTCCTCCTCTTTCTCTTCTTCTTCCCTTTTCCGCCATACCACCTCCCCCCCCCCCGCCGCCCTAAATGTTTAGTACAGTGTCTTGAATAGTTGCACCACACAATACATGTTTTAATCACTCAGAAATTATAAGCAGCTGCAAGGGGTTAGGTGAAACTTAAATACACTTTGAAAGAGGCCAATCAGAGTAGATAAATCCAATTTTCACTAGAACATTGGAGAAAGCCTGGGCAGAGAAATTTCATGATTCAGGGATGGAGATTGGAAGGTAAAAAGGAAGCAGACATTGAGGCTGCTGGAGAGAGAGAGAGAGTGGGTTAAATACTTGACCATTGGTGTTTTTGCATCAGTTTCAGAAAACTGAATGATACTGTTTTTTAATATGCTGAAGTAACTGGAATCTACTTGTGAAGTTGAGAACTAAGCCATTTGTATCTATTAACTTCATATAATCACTTACATATTACTAAGCAATACTCTGTGTATTTCTATAAGAGGGCCAGCATGAAAACCTTAGAATTCTAAGGTAGTCAGTTGGATATGAGGGCAGTCTGGCTGTAAATCAATACCCAGGGTTATGAAGCTAAGTATTTACATCATTTTATTGTGGTGGTGGTTCATTCATAACAGAGAAGGAGAGACTTGTCTTCCTATTTTTTCATTCAACAAAGAATTTCTCAATTAGAGTGAGCCCAAATAATGGGAGAATTCTTTGAGTATTTCTAGAGGAATCTGCTGCTTTTGAAGGGTGGGAGCTTCCTTAGGGGCCACTCATAAGAACAGGTGCCCAAATGACCGTTACCCAGGCCATTCTGGAACCTGGGAATTCTACAGATAGCAGTTCTAAGGGGTTCACTCTTCTTTCTGAAATCTACAGAGCATCTTCATCAAATGGAGGGATGACAGCTGAGAATTCTCTGTTACCAAGGATTGCAAATATTTAATGAGAAAGTGAATTAGAGTCTCATTAACATTGATGGGATCCATTATTCCTCACTTCCATAGGAAGCTGAAAGTGTTATCCTTATAAGCATGAAATCAACCGAGCAACCTTTTCACGTTTAATTTAGTTCCTTATGCTGCTATGCATTGAATTCTACTGAATTTAAAGTGTGTCTAAGTTCCCTGGAAGTATCATCTGAATGGACTTTTAAAAACAATCCACTCTGATACTGTTTTGTCAATAAAACTTTTCTAAAAGGTTGGTTGAATATCATTTAGTGTTTCTGTAGTATACAACTTAAGGTAGTTACAACCGTTTTGAACAGTTTTTAACTTGTGCAAAATGTGTTTTTAAACCAAACTGCTTACATACAAAATATGCCTGTCTCTGCTTTTCTCTCTCTCTCTCTCTCTCTCTCTCTCTCTCTCTCTCTCTCTCCCTATCTATGTAATGTTTTATGCAAACTTACATGCAAAATACTCATGTTTTTACAAATACTGAGATCCCCTTGTAGATGACAATTCTGAGCTAACAAGGATGAGAGTTGTCTGCTGCAAACAATCTTAGAACTGTCTATTGCCTGCTTCACGGCAGCTCTATGGAAGTGTCTCAGTGAAACATTCCTAAAGATGTCATAGATGAGCCACTGCCCATTTGGTGATGCCCCCTCAGGACTTTCTCTTGGTACCATGTCCTACATTTCAATCTCATGGTAACAACCCATATGAAGAAAATAAAAAGACAGCCATTAGCAAGAAAAGGATCCTTATCCTTTTTTTTTCCCTTTTCTTTTCAGAACTCCCATGGTCCAATCCTCCTGGATAGATAGTTCCAATCTTCTGTCTCTGCCCCTATTCCAGACTTCCTGGTGCCCTTTACATTTCACAGCCGTGTGTGCTCCACTTGACCGTAGTCCTACCCCCAGGAGATGTCAGTTACAGTAGTTTGTAAGTTATAGGTGTGGATGCGTCCCTTCTTCCACTCTCTCCTATTGTATACAGATAACCCGGCCACATGAGTTATATAACCAGCTCCGCTCCAGAAAACTGAACATGGTTAGACCTGTCCCTTGAAGTTGTCCTTAGCGAGAATGAGTGAGAACAAGGGTTAATAAAAGAGCTCTTAATTTTGGGGAAAGTAGACTCTATAACAGGGGTGGGCAAACTTTTTGACTCGAGGGCCACAATGGGTTCTTAAACTGGACAGAAGAAGGAGGTGAGTCCGAGTTCCCGACGTTGCCATGTTAACACTGCTGCTGGTGAAGGAGCGGAGGGGAGAGCAAGAGAACCCTCCGCTCTTTCGGCTCCCCGGGCAGGATAGAACAGCGGAACGGGCCGTGGGCAAACTACAGCCTGCGCGCGGGCCAGATCCGGCCCGTTAGGCTGTTCTATCCTCTGGCCCGCAGAGCCGAAAGAGCGGAGGGTTCTCTTGCTCTCCCCTCTGTTCCTTCACCAGCAGCAGTGTTAACATGGCAACGTCGGGAACTCGGACTCACCTCCTTCTTCTGTCCAGTTTAAGAACCCATTGTAGCCCTCGAGTCAAAAAGTTTGCCCACCCCTGCTCTACAAGAAGGTTTCTGGTTACAACACACAGAAAGAGGAAAAGAGACACTTCCAAAGCCCTCTGGCCAATTGTCCTTCAGGTTAAACTTCTGTAACACTCACCTGTATGAGTTCATTTTAGCCAACCTGATTCCCACCTGTGATGTAGCATTTGACTTCTCTTCTTTAATCCCAATGCTAGGGTACACCCTGGGCACAATATCAAAGTAGGGACAGATCTTTGGGGAATTTCAAATTGCTCCACCCTGGCAGTTTTCTCTCCATAGGCCCTCAAACTCTTTTCTGGCTTCTTATGCTGCTGGGCCCAGGACCCCATTTTCTAGAGCAGCCTTCTCACTTCTCATCTCAGCTCTTTATTCAAAATTACCACTTCCAGTTCAAGCTCAGAAAAAGGAAGTAAGCCCAATTTTCACTAGAATGTGGGTATCTGGATAGTGGTAATTCTTTTTGGATTATTTGTTTTTTTAAAAGAGGATAGCTTCCCTACTTGGTGGAATTTGAAGTACTATAAGAAAGCGGGGGAAAACTGGGTGTTAGGGAGTGAGTCGGTTTTGCATAGGAGAGCTCTAGCTAACCCTGTAAGTTATCATCTACTCTAGAGCCTTTCATGTATGTCTCTGGCATCAGTTCACAGGTGGGACCATATGAAATTTCCATTGTGAGAATTTTGGGTTACAAAATGATTGTTGTATAAGGCTCAGTCTAATACTTGGGTATTCAGTGCTAATTATTAGGAGGTGGGGGTGTATTTATACCATCAAACTGAGGGGGAAACCCAGAACCTGTGAAATTGAATGGTAATGAAAAATAATTCGTGATTAAGATTTGAATATGAATTTTTAAATAAAGCATAGTGTGTCTTTGTATAGCTACTTTCCCTTACTAGAAATGTAACTTTGGAAAAGATCTTTACCGGTAACCAGTTTATAACAGTATCTATCTCATAGGGTTGTTGTGAGGTTTCAATAAGATAATTCACATAAAGTAATTGACATAGTACCAGGGTCATAGTTGGTGCTCAACAAATGCTGGCCACAGTTGTCACCAATCTTATTCTCTGTCCTCAGGTAGCCAAACTTGGAAAATTGCCCATGTGACACTCAGAGAGGAGAAGAAATTTCGCTACCTTTTCCAGGGCGTAAAAGGTGACCCCCAGAACTCGAATGGGGGAATTTACCTGGATGACATCACCCTGACAGAAACTCCGTGCCCCACAGGAGTTTGGACAGTACATAATTTCTCCCAAGTCCTTCAGGACACGGTTGAAGGGTCCAAGATCCTGAGCCCTCGATTCTATAATTCGGAGGGATATGGTTTTGGGCTGACCTTATACCCTCATGGTAGAGTAAACTCCTTGAGCTCTGGCTACTTAGGACTTACTTTCCACCTGTGCAGCGGGGAGAATGACGCTATCCTGGAGTGGCCGGTGGAAAACAGACAGGCGATCATGACAATACTGGACCAGGAACCCGACGCCAGGAAAAGAATGTCCTCAAGCATGGTGTTCACCACCTCTAAGTCCCAGACAGCTTCAGGTAAGTGGTTCTAGGAGCTGCCCTCAACCTGGAAGGGACAACAGAGGTGATTCTCATCTGTGTAAGAGAGATTTGCATTCCTCTCACATTTCCTCCTGGGGCATATCAATAACATAGTCATGTTGGAGTATTAAGTTAAAATTGTCCACGTCATTTTGTCCTCCTTTCTGAATTCACTCATCAAGTAACGGCTTGCAATGTGCCAAACTCTAGGCTAAGTCCTTGGAATAAGAAGCAAATCAGGCAGTTCCTGCTCCGTGGAGCTCAGTCTCAATGAGAAGACAGATACTGCTGATCATTTATCAGATGCTCAGAACCAATGCCCTGATCATCAGTATACTCATGAAACAAACTTGCACCAATACCTAAATGAGCAAACTGTTTGTATTTTTTTTAGATTTTCTTTTCCAAATAAAGAGTGTTAAGCTTTATGAGGAAGAGGCTACAGCTGCTCCTCCCAGTTGTTTGAGGAAGTCACCCAATAGTGGACAATTGACCGTTCAGAGCTGTGCTTCTCTGCCCTTCCCCCTTCCAATTCTGAGTTTTAATTCTCCTCGAAAGAGTAAATGAACTGATTTGCTTCGATGTATTTTTTTTCTGATTAGCAAAGCTCCACATTACTCATTAAAGACATTTTGGAAAGTGAAGCATAAAGAGGTAATTTGTGTTACCCATAACTTTGCAGCAATAAACGGCTCAGTCATCTGGGACAGACCAACCATCGTGGGAACTTATGATAAGGACTGTAACTGTTACAGAAGCATTGACTGGGGCTGGAGCACTTTCATCTCCCACAACATGCTGAAGAGGAGGAGCTTCCTTAAAAACGACGACCTTATCATGTTTGTGGATTTTGAAGGTACTTGTGCCGATCTTCCTGGATGAAGAACCCTATCCTCTGAGTGTTAATTGATTGTTAGGCATCTCAGGGAGGGTGGGATTTTTTTTTTTTTCTTTTTTAAGGACTAGGTAAAAATAAAAGAGAGGTGTTCTGAGAGAACCACATGTTACTCTATTGCAAAACTCAGAATTGGGAGGGGGGAAGGGCAGAGAAGCAGTTTACCTGTTCTTGGGAGAAACTAACATTTTAGTGTTCATCTTTTGTGAGAATTTATCAAATATGACAGTTCTCGCTGACTTCAGTTTAGTTTAGGTCAGCCTATCCATGCTAACTTTATATTTCCTCTTCAAGGGAAATAAAAATGTGATTGGACTACTTTGAAAATAAAAATAAGTAGCATTAGGGAGAGTCAGCTGGGTTCAAAGCCACTTTTCATGTCACTAAAGGTGATGTCCACAAGGGATAGAGGCCACCCAGGGAACTTCCTTCAGGAGTGACGTCGAGTGTGGTCAGATATTAATCATCCATCTTCCTCCTTAGACATTACCTACCTGAACCAGACTGAAGTCACCCCTAGAAACACAAGGCTGACCCCCCAAGGCCTCGTTCTCCAAGGCCAGGAGCAGCAGGCCTCAGAAGAAGTCTCAGCGCAGGCCTCGTTAGAGACCATCCCCGACAGCCAGGGCAGCGGGCAGCCCGGGCGGCAGAAGCGGTCAGCGGAGAGCACGGGCCCCATGGAGGACCACAACTGGCCCCCGTACTTCAGAGACCCGTGTGACCCGAACCCTTGCCAAAACGATGGCCTCTGTGTGAACGTGAAGGGCATGGCGAGCTGCAGGTAGGCTTTGTGTTTGGGGAGACAAGTGGTGGGTCTGCAGAGGGGAGCCATGTGCTTTACCTGGTAAAAGGTACTGTTCATGGGTTAGGGCAAGGACTCCATCAGGTGGTGAACTGGGCGTGGCTGACCTTGACTCAGAGCTGTGCCTGAATCCCTGGGCGTTCGCTGCCACAGTGGGACTCAGGACCAAGCTCCCAACTCCCCTGACTGCCAATGTTCTTATTCGTTATTAATTCTCATTATTATTTCTATTGCCTATTAGTTCTGCTGTACTATTATAGTAGTTTTTTTACTAATAGTGGTAAGGGTACCTGATATTGTTGGACTGCTTGTTATGTGTCATATGTTCTTCTGAGCAGTATACATGCATCATCTAAGTCACCCTGTGACACACCGGCCCTGTCATCTCCAGGTAGTGCATAAAGTAGTTAAAGCTTAGAGAAGTTAAGTGATTTGTCTAAAATACCCAGATGGTAAATACTGCAGCTAGACTTGCCTCCAGGTCTGTCTATTTGCACGGTTTGCTCTATTTAATAGTTCTTTTTGTAATGTTTGTTATTTGCATTAAATTATTTCAGGAAAGGATTTATTGATGCCAGAAGTATCAGTTTCATTTGACAGAATAGTAGCAGATGCTTGACTCAAAATATTTACATTTCTTCTTAGTTCTTTTTGATTGCCAATTGCTTCTTCTATTTTTGGCTTTTATTTTGAAATAATTTTAGACTTACAAATACATTGCAAAAATACGCCATAGTTCCCCATACCCTAATGTTAACATCTTATCTTATATAACCATGGAACAATTAGCATAGCCAGGAAATAAATGAACATGAATAAAACTATGTATTATGACCAATAGGATTAACTAAACTAAAGGTCTTACTCTGATTTTCCAGTTTTCCCACCAATGTCCTCTTTCTCTTCCAGGATCCAATTCAGGATTCCACGTTACATGTAGCTTTCATGTCTCCTTCGCCTCCTTTAACCTGGCACAACTCCTCAGTCTTTCTTTGCCTTTCATCATCTTGATACTTTTGGGGAGTACTGCTCAGTAATTTTGCACTGTTCCTCAATTTGGGTTTATCTGATGCTTTCTCATGATTATATTGAGGTTGTACATTTTGGGCAAGAAAAGCAAAAATGAGATACACTCTTCTCCGTGCGTCATGTGAGGGGTACCTGGCGTTAACATGTGTTGCGACAGGTGATGCTAACCTTGCTCACCTGACCAAACGGGTGTCCACCAGGCTTCTTACCATTCCTCACTCTGTAGTGAACGGATACCTTGGGAGAGACACTCTGAGACCATGCTGACCTCCTGCTTCTCCTCAAATTCTCACCCACTGATTTCAGCACCCATTGGTGCATCCCGCTGGAATAATCGCCATTCTAATATTTTAATGGTGATTTTCTATTTTCTCTCTGCATTAATGAAGTGAAATTCTTCTATAAAGAATAACTTCCTCCTCCTCCTCATTCATGTATTTGTACAATTATTTACGTATATCCCTAAGGATTCAAAACTATTAATTTTATTCTCTGAACTACATTTCAATATGCCAGTACTTACCTTGTTGCTCACGTTGTTCCAGCTTTGGCCTCGGGGAGCTCTTCCAGAATGGCTCTCATGCCCTTTCCACACAAGCTCATTTTTTCAGGAACTTGATGTTAATTTCTGGCATCGCAGGAAGTCCCAGTCCCATCTTTTGTTTGCCCTGCCCCAGCCCTGGAGTCAATCACTTTTCCAAAGTGCCAGGGTTCCTTCCATTGGAGCATGCCCACCTTGTTTCCTGAGGGTTCCACAGCCACGGGGTGGCACGAACCTCTTTGCTGATAGGTCCTTGGATACCAGATTTCAATATGTGCCCGATAGGCGTCATCCTTCTCAGGGTTAGGAAGTCAAGGGTTTCCACTTGTGTGTCAGCCTCTCATCAGCCAAATTATTCCTCTCCCTCAAGCCTGCAGCGTGGAGTGTTTGTGGAGTAAGCTCCTCTAAGGGAATCAGCTGGATTTGGAGGAGGATGGGCCAGGGAAAACTTGCTGTTATTCACTGATTTTTAAGAGGCCAATTCCAGGATCAATAAAGGAGGCCTTAACGTCTATCCTGCCCTTCTGCTCTGGGGGGAGACTTTGTGTTGGGAATGTTATTTGACACAAAGGCTGGGATTGTTCTCATGGAAGAGATGAAACACTGCCCTTAACATCGTGGCTCTGAGATTAGTTGATCTTTATAACAAATAACATTTTTTTTTTTTTAAAAAAAAGAATGTCAAGGAAGGCATAGCCATTATGTGCCTACTATGTGTCAGACATCTCACCTTACAGTAACACTTTGATGGCTATTTTCTAGAAGTTTACAGGGTCCAACATTAATGCACTGAGACTCTATCTGGAGAATTCACCCTGTAGCTTATTGTCTGAGCCAGAGTCAGGCAACATATTCTTTAAGTACCCCAAACCTCCCTCCTGAACTTCGCACGTTCAGGCTGAGTCCCGAGTCTGGAGACCGACCTCTGGGATGAGACTTCATGTGTGAAACACTGACCTCATGACCTTGAGCAAGTTATTTAACCTTTCCATAAGTGAGGTTGGTGAGAATGGCCTGATTATAACCAAGGACTGTTACAGGAGTCAGTGCACGGGCTCACACAAAGCCCTTCGAGTGGGGCCAGGCCTGTGGAACCGCTCAGTAAGCACTCACTGCCATTTCTGGTTTGCTGGCGCTTGGCGCTGGGCGGTGCGGGGGCTCCGGTGGCTCCCACATGAACCCCTGTGTCCTGTTCCCAGGTGTGTCTCCGATCACGCCTTCTTCTACACTGGAGAGCGCTGCCAGGCCATGCAGGTGCACGGCAGCATCCTGGGCGTGGTCATCGGAGGCACTGCTGGCGTGCTCTTCTTGACCTTCACCATCATCTCCATGCGTTCCAAAAAGTCGAGGCAGTGACCCGCCTGCTGACATCAGCCAGACTGAAGACGTTCCTCCTCTGCTCACACCTCTGCTCCTGTGCTGAACACAGTTTGGGGTGGGTTTTGTCAGCCTTGTTTTGAACAGGCCTCTGAGGACCAAGGCCTCCAGCCTCCTGTGTGACCGGTATGGATTTTCTGTCCCCAACCCTCTGATTCTGTTACCCTGCTACGTGCTCTGAATGTATCTACTGTGTCTGTGACAGCACTCACTGCACTTCTTTGTAAATCACTTGTTTAATTGATTGTCTTTCCCACACACTGTAAGCTCCATGCAGGCAGATCCTCATATCACGCCAGCGCCAATGCCTGGAAGCGAGATGGCCTAGCCCAGCGGTTCTCAACTTGTGGTTCGTGACCCCTTTGGCGGTCGAACGACCCTTTCACAGGGGTTGCCTAAGACCATCCTGCATACCAGATATTTACATTACGATTCATAACAATAGCAAAATTACAGTTATGAAGTAACAACGAAAATAATTTTATGGTTGGGGTCACAACATGAGGAACTGTATTTAAAGGGCCAGAAGGTTGAGAACCACTGGCCTAGCTCATTGTGGGCCTTCAATGAAAGTGGATAAATGAAGCTATAATTGAATGAATAACTAAGCTATATGAACTCTCATTCCTTCTGTAGATGAAATATCTGCAATAAAATTCGTACATCGTTTGCATCAGAATCAAATGTTCAAATACATACTTTTCACCAGACACAATAGTGTCATTACTCTTTTAAGGTCCCCTGTGCTAAAGGATTTCAAATAAAGAGTCCTCCCAGCAGCAGGGCCCCAATGCACTTGCTTTCTTCCCCTGAATCTAAGAACAGGTTTTAACAAATTCAATAAATATTTGGTCAGTTCCTTCTCTGTGTTCGGCATTGTGTGTTTTTGTTTGTGTGTGTGGAGTGGATGGGGAAGAGTTGACTCAAAGCCCTTTCTCAGATCCTTATAAATTTTAAAGTATATTTTATATGCTATTCATATATAAGATTATTAAGTTAATAAACTGAAAGTACCAAGTAGAAGAAAATTTTAAAGAAGTCTTTTTAGAATACTTCCTTTCCACGGTGACTAAGAAGATAATAGTCTAGAGTTCCCAGATAGATCAGGTCACTTGGTGTGAGAGAGAGCTGGCTCAGAAGTTTACTCAAAAGAAAATGCTTCAGGAGCTGGAGTGGTTCAGGCTTTAGGGTACCAGGCTTCCTTAGTTTAGTATATACTTTATGGACATTCTGGAAACAAACATGAGGGGTTCAGAAGAGTCCCTGTAATGCACAGCTGTGAGAGGAGTTTGTAGCAGGTGCTAACAGCACCCCTTGGGCACTGACTCTCCAGCCTGGGGTGCATCAGTCCTCCCCCTCCCCCCCAAAGCTGATTAAAACACCAATGGAGGGCCCTGCCCCAGAGGTTCTGACTCAGTGGGTCTGGGATGGGGTCTAAGAATTTGCATTTCTAACAAGCTCCCAGGTAATGTGAAGATGCTGGTGTGGGCGCCACACTCAGAACCTGCTTTGGTGGATGGAAATGGGTCTGGAAGTCAGGCACCCCGGCTGCAGACTAGAATTGACCATCTAACTGGCTGTGCAGTTTTAATGAAATCATTTAAACTCTTGGTCTCAGTTCACTAATCTGTGCGAGCAGCGGCTCTGGTGCCGGTAGCAAGTGCGAGTGCAAGGTGGGACCATGGCATGCAGGAGCAAAGAATTTTCAGTAACCACTAGAGGCTCACCCCAATGACAGCGACTGGCATCCCACCTTGGTCTGTCGCCCTCGCTTACCTGCTCCACCATCCTGCTGCTGCCGATGCCTGCCTTGTTGCGCACGCACCCCCTGGTGGTCAGCTCACGTCATAGCGACCAGTTGTTTGGTTGTTCCACTGTTCGGTCTATTTGCATATTAGGGTTTTATATAGATAGATAGTTATGAGTACTGTTTAGTAAACTATCCAAAACCCTAGTAGGTGGGGGATGAGAAATAGTAGAGTGGGATGGTGGTACCCTCTAATGAGTACTGACATGGGAAAAAAATGATGGAAATATTTGACCTGGGTTGGGGAGCCCAACAAGTGTGTGTGTGTGTGTGTGTGTGTGTGTGTGTGTGTACAAGTGAATGTGTAAGAGATGGTTTTAAAAGTGAGATGGGACAAGATAGTGAAGACAAGACTCATCTCTCTCATCTTGAACATTTGCCAAGCTCTGGTCCTGGAATCTAGGAATAGATTGGACATGGCCTCATCTGGGTCACAGCTTCCCTCAGGGCCTAGACTTTGATCCATGTGTGACTCAACAGTTTAATGGAAATCATTAGTAACATTTAAAGATTTCGATCTGGTCAAGAGAATAAAAGAGTAGGAAAGTGGGATTATGAGGAAGATAGGAGAGAGTGAGAGGCAGGTAAAACATTCAAATTACCAGCCCCAGGCAAAAAATGGTCACTAATATCCATTCTCTCTCTACCCACTCTTCACAATAGAATCTCCAAATCCCAGCAGGTCAAATGGCTACCCAGAATATGGTTTACACTCTCCCCTCCCCTGGCAGGTAGGTGGGGCTGTGTGACCAAGTTCTGGCCAATAGAATGGGAGCAGAAATGTTAAATGACAGCTCCTGAAAGCTTTCTTTAAGAAGCCTTGGTGCATACACCTTTAGTTCCTTCTTCTGCTCTAATGGCTGATAAGGGGACATGATGGTCAGAGTGGGAACTGCCTTGTGGGGCTGAGAGGTGACCCTGGGAAAAGCAGAACAAAAATAAATGACTGGGTCCCTGAGAACTCTGTGGAGCCAAGTCTCCCATATCAGTCTTGGACTGCTTATCCACACACTTATGTGCTAAAGTAATGAACTTGCAGTTTAAGCCTCTGTTATCTTGCATCTTTGTAGCTCACAGAAAACATACTCCTCACTGATATTGTAGTTTCCGCAGGGTCAGCACGCGACTCACGATCAGTCACGATGCCTTGCACTGCCATGATGCACGGGTAGATGAGGAAGAAAACAGCTGCTCTTCCTTTTAGATCTCAGTCTAAAAGCCCTCATAGATTTCTTCCCTCAAAGATCTCTTGTGGAATGAAATAAACACAGAAAGGGAGGCAGAGCCTCAAAAGGGAGAGGGAGACCTGGAGAACAATGAACTCCTGGGTCCAGCTCTACCCAAAGGTGTGCCAATCTAGTATCTTTTCTAGGTACATGAGCTAATAAATATCCATCCTTGCTTAAACTTGTTTGAGCTATGGTTGTGTTTCCTATAATAGCCAACTCTACTGCTGCAGCACCTAGTTGGCTCATTGGCAGGGGAAATAGTGAGATTCCTTTAAGAAAAAATGTAGGTTCCATAAGATCACCAAAGCCGAATTGAGATGCAGACACTGGGAAGTGACCCGGGCTCACTCATTTGTTAAATGACTTCTGGCTTCATAATGGGCATGAGTTAAACTCAAGCCTTGGTAAAATGATGATTTAGGATGTCATGTATCTTCAGGGTTCCTTTCAAAGACATCTAGTCATGAATTAAATGCAAAAATGTGGAGGGTTATATGTACTGTGATTCTGAGTAGTGACTGGGATCTGTGATAGAACATAAGAAAGGATAACTTCATTCAGTAATTACTGGGGCCTTTTATAAGGACAACTCTTCATAGCAACCTGTATCATTTTCATCCCCTTTTAAAGGAAATTGAGTCACAAGAGAGTTATTTCATCCAAGGTCACAAAACAAGAAGTGGTGACAATTGGAAAGCACAAAGGTGTTGGCTCCAGATCCCATGTTCTTCACTCCTCTGTATACTCACTCACAGGCTGTCAATCAGCACTAAAGACAGGCCCATGTGCCCACAAGGTGAAGCAGAAACTCCAGGCAATTCAAGTAGCCAATCAGCTACCGCTTCAGTCTGCATAACAAGGAAAATCACGAGGCAGCCAAGTTTATTAGGACAAATGTCTCAATTCTCCATTTGTGTTTAAACACAGCCTTTGAAACACGGCCTTTCTGGGAAATCATATTTTCCTCCTTTGTGGCTAAATGACATCCAACAGTTTGAGAATGCTCGGTAGATCTCTGGCAAGAACAAACATAATACAACCAGCGGCTGGGGCCTCATGGAAGCTCATCTGGATGAAGACTAAAGATGAAAATGGCATGTGTGTCAAGCTGCTCCATTTGGGGACTGAACTAGGTGGCTGATGTGAGATCTGCTTTCAATAAGGCAACACAGCAGGAGTCCTTTCATGCTCCATCAGAGATGACAAGAGGAAATGAGTTGACGCCACAGTTTGCCCAGAACACTGGTCATCATGTTCTGGGCTGCCCCCTAGGAGAAATTATAAAGTGAAATGAAGGTTGGAGATGCCTTAATTTCTCCACCCTTCCCATCACCATTGTTCTCCCTCTGTGATTTTGTGTCCTCGGAACCCTCCCCACTATGGGCTCTGTGTGCATCGAGCTGCATGGAGAAGCAGTAGAGTGTGGTGGTGACATGCACATTCTAGGTCAGACACTCTGCATTCAACATGTGGCTCTGACACTCTTGAGCTGTGTGACTGTGGTAAGTTATTCTCACCTCTCTAAGCTTAATTTATTCACCTTTAAATAAAGAGAAAAAGCAAATTTACTCAACCCGAAGTTGCTATAAGGCATAAATGAGATTATATGCATGAAGAGCTGAGGACAGCATCAAACACATGGTAAGAACACTATAAATGGTACTGAACATAGTTAAATAGTTATCATCAGAGGGTCAAATGCATTTCATGTGCCATGTACCTACCCCAGAAGTTTCTGTACGTTTAGCCCTATTTCAACTTGAGATTTTGCTCTCTGTTAGAGGAATGTCCAACATAAGGGAAAAGGTGTGAGAGATGTTGAGAGGTTATGAGCAAATACCCTGGGGCACATGATATTCTCCCAGTCAGAAGTTGCCTGTCTCATTACCCAAGATCAGGTCAGCTTGTCCCTCTGCCCCAAGGGCGGCCCTCTCAGCAGTTGGTACTGTTTGCTTCTCCTGGGCTTCTTGGATCACACTTTGGCAGGCATGTGTGTCCCGAGGCCAGACTTACCAGCTGGCCTCAGCTGGGGGCTGGTGTGTCAGATAGCCCTGGGACAGCTGCGAAGTCAACATGGATTGCAAAAGAAAACCCAGCCCAGCCGTAGTTTTCTATGGGTGGATTAGAAAAGGAACCAGACCATCCTACTTCCTCCTTTTGAAGTTGCATTGATGGAAAAAGTGTAGAAGTCCCATGAAACATGGAAGGCCCCCCTTTTGCTTCCTCAAACCACCTGGAAAGGGGGTCAGGTGATTTCTGCAGCTGTTTTAAGCTGTGCCTTTGGTTCCATAAAAAAGACTCAGTCAGTGAGGGAGGAAAGAGACAAAAGGAGGAAGGTATCCTGGATGGTATATTTCAGAAATGAACACGTGGCTAGAGAGCCATCTTGTTCACCAAAACTCTGTGACTGGCGGGCTCGCCCACCCCATACCTCCACCCTCCCTTTCTGACTTCCTTTGCTCCTGCAAGGACTATAATGTAAAAGGATTAGGAGGTCCGGAGCAAAAGAGATTCTTTCATTCCCTGTTTCCGTCATCTCACAGGCCTTGATTCCACCTTCACTGTGTTCACAGGCCCGAATAATTACTTCTCTGCGCGTTTCCCATTGGGCATGTCGCCCACAAGCCTAAAGTTGTCTGCCTTTGAGGTTCTGCCCAGGGGGACCCAGAGGAGGTGCCTCCTCTTAGTGACCACCAGGTGGCGATCAAGCCTTAGGAAAAGCCTGTGGGTGTTGAGAATCAGGGCTGGAGGCCAGCTGTCACTCATTAGGCCAGCTGGTTAGGGCCGCTCTGACTAGGACAGCTGTAAGAGAGCTCCTCCGGGCGTGGGAAACGCTCCCAGTTCCAGAAGAGCAGTAAATGGATGTACAATTTTCCTCAGTTAATCAAAACCAAACACGTCTTTCCACCACTACCGGGGGTGGGGACTGTTTGGCAGGGTGGAGGACAGAGGATGGTACCAATCAAAACTGGTTACAAAAAAGGCCCCAGGTCATTCTGGGATTGTGTTGTTGACCGTAGGACATGGGCTGCAATTGCAGTCTTCCCATGACCTCCCCAATCAGTTCCTGTTTCTTTTCATGCTGAGAAAAAGCCTTTTTTTTCTGGGCTCCTGGGTTTGTCTGTTTAGATTTGAATAGTCACCAGCATACTTCGTTTGGGACTTGGCTCTGGATTAAGGAATAAGAACCCTGGGGGTGTGAAAGGGCTCACGTATCCCCTACCCACGGCCATTTGTGCAGAGGGAATACTCGTGACCTTTGAACTCTTCATCTCAAAGTTTATGGGTAAAAGGGACATGAAAGAGTCTAGAAAATCATTTTTAAAGGACCCAAGAGGACTCTATCTCTATTCTAGGAAGCCATGTCCAGCCCACACAGGAAAGTGGTATTTGGAGATAAATCCCAGGGCTCTGGCATACGGTGGGGTCTGGCATGGAGCCCATTTTTCCTTCTTTCTCTGTCTGCTCCATATTCACTAAGAGCAGAAGGCTTATGGGAATTGTTTCCTCTCTAGAATGTGCTTGAGGATAAACTTAGATAGGTGTCCGTGCATGGCAGAGGAAAAATTGGGGTAGGGGGAACCCTAGCCTCTGAGATTGGGGGATGGGAAGACTTGGGTGCTTCACGGCTGCACCACGCCGTCAGTACCACCAATGGGAGCAGAGAGAGAGAGGGTGACGAGATCATCAGCCCAGTCCAGGGGGCCAATTCCAGTCTCCTGGCATCTGCAGGGATGAGGGATAATTTGATCAGAGTCTCCAGGGCAGAGTGGGATTTGAATGACGCTGCTGCTGGTGCCACTGGAAGAAAGGGGCACCTGGAAGTCTGCATGTGGACCCATTTGGTGCTGGAGAGGCATTACTCAGAGCAGACATCCCCTGGGAACCCACTAATCACAATTGTGAGGCTTTCCCGCTTCCCCACGCGTTTATCCTCTGGGGCCATCTGGTCTCCAGGCTTGAGTTTGAAGGGCACTGATATAGTTACAGGCTCCCTCCCTGACCCCACTTCCTACCCCCATCAGAGGAGTGCTGAAGGAACCTGGGGTGGGGACAGGCCTGGGTCTCAGACTATACTGTTGGGCAACAGGGATCTGATATGTGCCCTCTGGGTGGGGTAGCTAGAAGCTGAGTCATGACCAGTGACTCAGCATTCTGAGGCAAGGAAGAGGGAAGCATGAAAGGTCAGTGTGAAGGCAACTCTTTGGGGAATGTTATTAAAACTCTGCCGATTTACATATGTGCTTTGGGGCCTTGTAAGAAAAGTCAGCTCATCACATACAGAATTAACTTGAAGGAAATCTTCAAAGTCAGCAATTTCTCCAGCACTCCCTCACTCCCTCTTGAGTGCCTGATCCAGTGTCCTTTGGATCCAGTGCCCTTCTGAAGACCCCAAGGCACTGGCCTTAAACTGCCCTGGAACCTCATTACAGACAAGGGGGCTTAATGTCCCTTCCCCATGGCTCCCCTGGGGTCAGCCTCTGTCTGCTTTCACAGAGATGTGGAAATAATCTGTTATTTGCACAACACTTGATAGTTTACAAAACATGTTTGTATAAACTCTGCTTTGTGAGCCTGACAAGAGCCTTGAGGGGTGATGAGAATGTTCCTTATTTTTCAGATGAGCAAACCAAGGGCCATAGGATTTTAGAGAAGGGTCCCATGACTGAGTAAGGGCATCCGCCTGGTACAGGAGCCCTGCTCTTTGTGCCTCGCCACATGAATGACACAGCCAGCTCGTCCTCCATGACAGAAGGCCGGTGGGGATCCCCAGGCAGTTCCTCCTTCCTGGGGAAGATATGAAGCTGTGATTTTATGGGGCCAAGGCCCTGTGCATGTCAGCAATCCCCGAGGGGCATTTCTGTCAGTGTGGCTCTCAGGTGGGCTCAGAGGGGCCGGGGGTTCTATGCACAGAGCCTGCGCATAGCCCAGCCTGGGTGACGTGGTGCAGGCCTTGTTCTCACTGTATTTTCTCACCCTGCTGGCGGGGTAGAGGAGGCAGCGGTGTGAGTAGCAGGAAGCCTGGTTTGTACTCTAATGCTGGTTGTTCAGCACAGTAGCTTCTGGATCGTGTGGCTGTTAAGCAATGGAAACAAGGCTGTGACAGCTGAGGTGTGCCGTAGTGTAAAGCACACTCTGGATTTAGTACCAAAGAGAATGTAAATTCTCATGAATCAGTGTATTAATTGCATCTTGGAATAATGATTTGGATATAGGGGGTTAAATAAAATGCATTATTGAAATTGATTTTACCTACTTTTAAAAATGTGACTCACATTAGAGTCACTCTCCTAGAAAGTGTTTGTAGGAAGCATGCTTTTCTCCCTGTCTAGACTAGTAAAGTGTAAACGCCATAAAGCGAGGGGGGGAAAGTCTTCCAAATACAAAAATGCACATCTTCCTTCTAAATGATGTAACATCATCTTACAAAGAAAAAAAAAATCTGTTCAAATGAGCAGGGAACTCCAGACAAGCTGCCCCGACCCATGCAAATATGTGATGGCAGACGTTTAACCCCATGAGAGATCCATGACCAGTTGTGGACAGGCAATGCAGGCTGCAGGTGGCAACATTTCATGGGCAGGTCTGAAGGGTGAGAAGTGCCAGTTGAGAGGGGCATTTTGACTTTATGTCTAAGGACTGGGAGGTCAGATGTATAAAAGCTCAGAGCCTGGCTGGCACCAGTGTGGATAGGTCTCTAATCTGCTGGCCTAACTGTCCAGGGCACATTAGCTCCTGGGCTTGCTCTACCTGGCCACCCAGCACACAGCATGCTGGGGGAGGCTGTCACCTCCTGAGTGTGTGTGCCTCTTCTCATCTGGTTAAATCGAGCTTTTCCAAGCCATCTCTTTAGGAAAGGTGACATCCTTCACATTTGCATATTCAGCAGACAGAACATTTGCAGCGTGAGAGCTTCCTTACTGATCCTGCAAGAGAGACCCTTCTAGGTCTGATGACCTTCATGGATAAATAAATGTTTGCAGGTCACATACCCATAGCCAACGCCTCTGACAGATTCTGCAGAGCAGCGTGGGTCCTCGCTTTGTTGGTTTGTTTAAGCAATCTGATGAAATATCCTGCGTAACCTTCTCCCCTTGACTGTGGGCAGGACCTGTGTATATGATATCATTCCCCCAAGTAGATTACATTACAAGGCAAAGATGAAGGGATTTTGCAGATGTAATTAAGGTCCCTAATCACCTGACTAGAATTAATCACAAGGGAGATTATCCTGGATGATCCTGACCTAATCAGGTGAGTCCTTTAAAGAAGAATCTAGAGATCAGAGAGATTTAATCAGAAACTCTCTTACTGGCTTTAAAGAAGCAAACTATCTTACTGTGGAGAGGGGACCCTGGCAGGAGACAGCAGGACACCTGTAGGAGCTGAGGGCATGCTGAGGGAATGGAATTCTGCCCAAAAGCAGTGAGCTTGGAGGAGGACTCCCAGGTAAGACCCTGAGCAGAAGACCCAGTTAAGCCATGCCCAGGCTTCTGACCCACAGACACTGTGCAATAACAAATGAATTTGTTGTACGCCTGTAAGTTTGTGGCAATATGCTACACAGCAATAGAAAACGAATACGGGCGATCTGGGGAAATATCTATGTCCAACAACTCCCAGGGTTCTGTTTCAGCTGTCCACGAGGGTTCCAGCCAGACCACACAAAAGTTACAACAAACATTTGTTTGTTCGTTTCCCACAGAGTTAGGTCCTAAAAAGCTTTACTTCAAGGACCCCTGTTTAAACCCTCTGTGAGCTTCTGGGCTCCACATGCTGAGCGGGGGTGTGGATGGTGCCAGGAAAGGCATCAGCACTTCTGTCAACTGAGCTTAGTGGTTGAGCTTCTGGCACCGCCCCCTCCTCTCCCTCCCATGCCTGGGAAATGTAAGGGATCATTCACTGATCAGATAATGGAGTTAAACTGTGGTTGACATGGGGGATGACGCCTGAAACAGCAGCAGTAACAGATGGAAAAAGAGCAGACAACTTAGATATTTTACCAGCTCTTGTAAAATATTTTATTGGTATAAGCATGAAAGGAAAACATAACTGTGTGCTGGCATACTAAGACAGGATTTTAAATCCTAAATTTTAATTTTAGAAACCTATAGCACCTCATTTCAAAGCTAACCTCTTTGAAATGATGAGACAATATTTTCATTGACTTTCAAAAAAATACATGAGAGAACTATCCACCGTAAGCCCCTCCTCTATTTTGCACACTCAGGGAATCGGTTCCTGTTGTCCTGAGTCATTGACTGCCCCTTCAGGATGCAGAAGCCATGTGACATTACCATCACATGCCACAAATGAAACGCATTCCATCCACATGGCATTTCCACGACCACCCCAGTTTCCTCTTCTCAAATGGTTGTGACTTCCTGTTCTACTCCCTGCAGAATAACTCCGCCCCTGCATCTGCACGTACTGGTTGCGCTAATCTTTCTCTTCTCTTTATAACTTTTTCTTTAACCTTCCAACACAAGCCCCTCTGAAGTTCTTTACACAAACAACAAAAGGTTGTGATTTCCCACTGTGTTCATTTCTGGCCTGAGCAACCTACTCCTGAACAATCCATGAATGCTTCATTCCCTTCTTTGTCCACACAAACAATAAGAAACAGGGGAAAGGACGGTGAACATGTGACTCATTCAAGAGGTGACGTGATGGGGATGGGGGGAAGTGAAGGAGGGTATGGGTGATACCTGGTGATGGATGGAGACTTGACTTGGGGTGGTGAACACACAATAAATACAGTGTGCAGATGATGTGTTGTGGAATTGTGCACCTGAGACCTGAATAATTTTGTTAACCAATGTCACCAATTGCTCACTTTCATACAATTACAGATTACAGATTCATGAGTGCGCTCCTTTACAGCTTTGAATTCTACTGCTCAGTTTAGGATACTCTTGGCCAAGAGCAGGGTTTGAACTATGTATCTTGCAGGTGGGAAAGAAAACCAAAAATTATTTCTCCAACTTTTTGTTTACATAGCTTTTCTGGAATTTGCATCCAGTGCTGTGGCTCATGAGGTGGGAAGCACATGCACGCCTGGGGTGGTGTGTGTGCGTGTGCGTGTGTGTGTGCGTGTGTGCATGTGCGTGTGTGCATGTGCGCGCGCGCCACGCAAGTATGTAGTAAGGGAACGTGCCTCAGTTAACGAATGTGGGCAGATGGCCAGATGCACATTCTGTGGAACGCTGCCAAAGGTTCCTGCCATTACAGAGGTTCCTTTCACAACGTCAAACTCAATGATTCCCAAAGGAGCCCTACAGAAGGGGCTGGAACTCAGTGTTTCTGGTCCCATTGTGTTTTTGAACATGGGAACCACAGCCTTCTCCCCAGCTCTCTGCTTTCCTTGGCTGGTCGTGTCAAGACGGCCTTGCTAACACTGTGCTGTAACCCTGCCTCTGTTCTCCCTGATAAAACCCCAGGCACCCGATCAGCCAAAGCCAATCTTTCCTTAATGTCTAATTCTACTTCAGGGGGCCCTCCACCTTCTCAGTGCTGAGCTCTGCCCACAGTTGATTGCGCCCTGGAGAATGTTGTAGCCTAAGGATCATTTCCCTTAGGGGCTTTAAATAATGAACTATTCAGTTGGAATAATGAAGTGACAACTTTCAGCAAACGTGGGAGTCATGTCTAGGCCATTCGTGAATATGTAGAAATAAAGAGTTCATTTATTTTAAACATTGATAATATTTCTATCTGTTCCACCTGTTCCCCCCCCACCCCCCCGCCCCACACTCCCCGTGAAGAAAAGAAGGCCAGGGTAAACTTTAGAATTAAAAGAAAGAGATTTTTAATGAGTTAAAATTTTAAAAGAAAACTCTTTCGAACCTTGATAAACTAATGGTTGTTGCATTCAGCCCCTTTTGTCCTGTCTTCCTGGTGGGCAGGTCCTTGGTCTGAATGAGGAGCGCCTGGCCCCCATTTCCCAGGTAGTCCCACATTTTATTGTCTCATGATGACTTTGGTTGGAATATATGGTTGCTGTAGCTGAAGCACAAGGTTGACTTTAATACGGATGCAAATTTAATAAATATTTGTATTTGTATGAAAGGCACAGACACACACAAATCACAAATAATCAAATTCTTGGGAAAACCTCCACCATCTGTTCATCAAGGGGATGTGTCAGTGAGAGCTTGGACTAGCCAGCGGTAGAACTTTCCGGAAGATTTCCAAGTGGTTGGAATGAACACAAGTTACACTGTACAGAACTCTACATGTATATTGGTCTGGAGACTTAAAGACTGAGAGCGTTAATACACAGAGAGCTACACAACACACCAAAGCCCACTAGATCCACAGTAACAATAACAGTAATATACAGTGCTGTAGATTATTAAAATCTAGTCTATAATGCACAGAGAAGTACCTGGAAGCTGTTACATATAATATATGACAGTTGGGATCTGTTTTCAGTGCAATATATCACATTTGGCAATTAATGGATAAAAAAAAATACGCATTTTTTTTTTTTTTTGCTTTCAAAATGTGGAACAAACCAAAACATAAAGCTTTTCTGATAAGCTATAAAAAAAAACTATAAACTATAAAAATATAATCAGCAGTTGGACTTGCTTGGATCAGATAAAGGATGCTTATCACACTTCCTTTGCATATTCATTCCACTTAGCTCAAACCTTAAATGCAAAAAAAGTAGATATGTAGGATCATGTCTCCTTCCATGCAATTTCTGGTCAATATTATTATCCACTTGAAAGAATCCTGATGATGTAATTTACTCTCTATTTCCCCCCCACTTCCTTTTTCCCCTTCTCTTTGCTAAGAAAATACCAGGGAGGTATTAAACTTTTCCCATGGCTTTCTTTTAGTTTCCATTTTTGAGCCACCTCTTAATTCTCAATGTTGTATTGTCTAGTAATTGTGTTGGATCATGAACATGGAAATCTTAAAATGTGGTTCTTAATGTTGTTTCTCTCTATTTTTCCCTTCCTTCCTTCCTTCCTTCCTTCCTTCCTTCCTTCCTTCCTTCCTTCCTTCCTTCCTTCCTTCCTTCTTTTCCTTTCTTTCTTGAATCCACTAAAGTATTTCCTAGGTACTAGCATTATTACATCTTATTTTAATGAAAGCTTATCTTTGTGGCCAACATGTGAAGAGTGAAAATGTCTCTTTGAAATTCTATTTTACAATATAGACAGATAGTTGGGCTTTGGGAAAGTTGAGTTTCACTTAAATACTATACACATTTGGTATCACACAAAGGGTGGGGGTGGGGCAGCAAAATAAATGGAACAATTACTTTTCGTCCCTCTTTACACAAGAAAGGCTCTTCCCTACTGAAAAAGTCTCTTCGGCATCAGCTCCCAGAAGCCTGTGGAGAGGATGCGTTTCCCAGGGCTTTGAAAGGATCTCTTTCTCAGAGCACAGCCACTGTTCTCCGAGAGTCACATGGGTTGGAGTCTCTTGTTCTTAGTTGAGCAACGAATAAGCACTGGATGTGTTTTCCAAGGATGAGCTGGTTGTTTCCGGGGTGGAAACATTGTAGGTTCCTGAAACACAGAACAGCAGCTTAGCCCAAAAGACCAGCCTGGGCGATCAAGGAAGGGGTGGGGGGGCTTCTTCTAAAGGCCCGAAGGGGAGCTCTAGTCCAAGAGCCAGGTAAGCTCGCCGTGCCAGAATCAAACCCATGCCCGCCCTCCTCAAGTGCCCGAGAACAGACAAATCTGTCATTCTCAAGCGTGCGAGGCAGCCGACAAGACAAGCACTAACTACTTCCCATCACACCAGCAGCCAGATTTCTACAAAGGACAGAGTGTCTCCACATGGGCAGCCCTCCACATGCCACCACATGCATGGGACATCCATAGGAGGGCACCCCCTGGTCCCCTTGGATTGGGGTGACTTGGGGAAGCTCTTGGGAAGGGTCTGTAAGCTGAGTTGAAGGTGATGGGGGGAAGGGAGAGATGGAAAGAAAAGAGAACACTACAGGGGAAGAAAAGGCAAGACCAGGAAAGAGGAGAAGTCAGGGGATGCTAACAGAAGTGCTGAGAGCGAGTGCAGCAGGGAGGGGACCCGGAGCCACCACACAGGCTGTGTCAGCAGGAAGCCGGGACGAAGCACAGGGAGAGTGGGGGACATGTGTCGAGCAAGGGAAGGGACACAGTGGCCACCCTACCATCAGATTGGTGAACTGCCACTGCTAACAAGGTTTCCATCACTGCTTGGGGGCCCCTGTGGGGCTGCTGGCAACATAAACCAAAGTCACAGTGATTATGGACCCCTCAGCGAGGTCATCGGAGATGCATTTATGACCCGAGAGGCTAGCAAGTGCAATGACGGGGAATCCCAGGCCCTGGGACCTCGGAAACAGCTCCAACTCCAACTCTTGTCTGTGTGATTCAGAAATAACGGGCAGCTTTTCTTGGCCTTCCATGTTATGTGGGATCATTTCATAGACTTTTCCCTAGTTTCCCTTTAATGCAAAGGGCAAACACATTCCAGCGACAGTGATGGTCAAGTGCAACAGTGTTAACACACCCTGAGGGTCTCATCCCTTCTCAGCAGGTCCAATCCGTGACCTTCAAAATCAAAAGCCAACGCCCTCCAGTTCCGTGTAATGCCTCAAACTAAAACCCGAAACACCAAGTCCTCTGGAGTTTTAACAACGAAAAGCCTTGCCCTGGAACATCGACACGACTCTAGATTTCACATGTGTGAGACCTGGTTGGTTTCAAGAAGCTGAAAGGAACTGCATTGCTTATTTTCATGGAGACCGTAGCGGCATGGCACAGAGTTTCAAACAGCTGAGACTCATTGCCCAAAGCCGTTAATATTATTTATTGTGTGCCTCCACGGTGGACACTTGCCTGTGCATGTTTCTGATAGCATAGCTGGCTTGGGGATCCCTCTTATATGTATGCGTAATTTCATAAATGGCAATGTGTAAAACATGCACTTTCAAAAAAAAAAAAAAAGGAACCCGGAACATGGGCTTCTATAATATGCTTTTCTGAACATATTCTTTGCTGCACCACAGCCCAGAAACATGACCCACCTAGTCGCATTTCACAGGAATAGAAGAGTGGTCAGTGTTTGACAAGGTGGGCAGTTTCCATCCCCATTGTTAGGGTTGATACCCGTTTGACAGACAGCTGCCTGCAGGCTTTTCTAGATTCTCCAAATCTTATTCCTCATAAGTTATTAGTTGTTCCACTGAAGGAAGTTACCTTCTGTACCAGCCTCCTGGTGGTTTGGGGAAAGTCTAAGCAAGTTCCTGTATTTAACCTCTGCCCCCAATGAGGGCATTGTAAATGTCATGAAGTGAGGACTGGGAAAGCAGAAGTTTGAATCTCCCCATCAGGGCAATTTGTTTGGGTCAACCCAGGGAGCACCTAGGGGTCACTACCTACCTGTTTTACCAAACAAATTGTTAAATCTTCTTGATATCGGAGAACTCATAGAAAATACAGGTGTCGATGAACCTAGGGATGTTGACTAGAAATGAGAAAAAAAAGACAATTACATGCAAATGTGTCAGACCAAGGCTCTGCTTTCTCTCTAGTCAGATTCATTTGCTGCCCTCTAGTGGTCACTGTCTGAATATCATCCCACTTCAAGGTGAGAGCAGGGATAAGCATGAATTTCTCCTTAAAACCAGTCAAGTGGGAGCCCCATGAGACCTGGAATATCATCACCGGTATTAGAAAAATAACTTACAAATGTTTTTTATTGTTATCGAGTTTAGTATCTTCTGACATATGTAAACAGGGAAGTATATTTGAGTGCAATTGTTATTTTCCAAAACAAATTATAGAAAATTCTATTCATCATTATTTCTCAAATTGTGTTCTCTACGGCCCTGAGTTTCATCAGACACTCCTTGCTTATTTCTCATTGAAATTTGATTTTAACCTCCAGTTGACATTATCTGTGCTATTTGTCCCCTGTTTAAAGATGTGGGAACAGCATCTTAATGATAGTTCCATAGCGTGTGTAATAGGTTGAATCAGGCGAGAAGCAAAAACATTGGAATCATCTATGCCAAAACTAGTTGTGGAGAGAGAAGGGTTTTCAGAAGTCTCTACAAAGGAAAGAGTTACCTTTGAGTGCTGTGAAGACCACCTTGACAGAGAAAACTTTTTCAGCAAAGCTTCCTGTACCTGCATTGTTTAACAACAACAACAAAAGCCATCATAAATTCTACCTGCCACGAGCACCTCAGACCTATCCAGGAGCATGAAATTGTCATGTTCTTACCTTCTGGTCCCAGAGGCACCCAAAGAGCAGAATGAATAGTCCCTGAAAAAAAGAATTGGGAAGAAGTGCATTTCACTTATATTCTATTGTTCAGCAAAATAGGAAGTATTGCTAACCTGGCATTGAATTTGTACTACCTCTTCCCACACCTGTGTTTATGGAGTGAGCCTAGTACATGATGTTAAGAGAGATGCAGTATGTCCACACCAAGGGACTTTAAATGTTTTATGTTATCAGGGTATTTTCTATTTCCTTATTTCCCCCAATTGTGAAGTGGAGGTCCTGCTGGTTATGCTATTAGACATACCTCTTATGCCTACAGCAGCCCTCACATATGATGAGGGCCTGAGCCATGGGGTGGAATAATCATTTACTTCTAGTCAGGGCATATTATAAATGTCATCAGACATGAGCTCTATAATTTGGAGTCTTGGGCCCAGTAGCAGAAATTAGAATTTGCATCCGGGGGTGTTGTCTCAACTTCACCTCCAGGCCTCCTACCTCCTCACCAGCTCATGGGGGCCTGTGTTTCCTACCCACCCACTCGTGAGATCAGAATTAAGCATTTCCTTCCTTGTGCTCCAAAGGCTTGTTGTCTGTACCTCGGCTGAGGTTTTTCTAACCTATCGGCTTGTGTTATAATGAGTTATGCACTGCGAGAGAACAAAGAGGGCGTCTTTTCCATTTTAGCTTAATAGAACAAAATATCCACCTTATGTAAGACATTCATTCTTTTGCTCTTCAGCAAGTGCTTCCAGAGAACATTCTATGTGGTGCATAGCATTCATTTCATTTGTCAAATGGTTATTTTCAGCACATAGTTTGGGCCAAGGTCATTTTTAGGTACTAGGTATATAATGATAGATAAGACCAATGCTGTCCCTGACATCCCAAAGAGCGATCTCATTTAATGCTTGTGGCAATTAACTGGAGCGATTACTTGGTTATATAGAGGATTTTTTCTTTTAGGAGATAATAGATGGCATCAAGATAATGTTGGGTAAATAGCATAATCCAGTGTAGGGAAGGGACTCTCCTCCTACTTGTACTACCAGGGCATTTAGAAGAGAGTCACATGTGCAACTAAATTATAATGCAGGTGATAAGAGGTATGAGGTTCCATGGGAACAGAGGAACGTGTCCTTTCTACCTTGTTGAGTTCTTGTGATTACTGCTCTTTAGGGCTAGGTCCTCCTCTGAACTAAAATCCTTCCCCATTCCCACTCCTGTTTGTGTTTCTATCATTAATTTGTCCCACCTGCCTAGATACTTCCTGCAAGGCTGGCACTTCAGAACTTACCTGGAAGGCATTGAGGAGGGTAAACACAATATGGAACACAGCACTGCTTCCCTGGAACACAGTGGCGAGGCCAAAACCCCAGGTGAGCCCCAAGAGTGGCGTGAGGACCCCAATGCTCTTGGTGATCTGAAACAGGCTGTTCTTCTCCTGCTTGTTGGGCTTGTCTCCAATGGAAGGTCTCAGGATCTTGGTGATGACCACAACCGTGATGGTCATGTTTACCACCACGATGATCAGCGCTGGGATGACGAAGGCCAACAGAGCCTTGGTATCCTCCCAGTTGAGCCAACAGGCATTCTTCCGCGTGTAGACTTCCCTAGGCTGAGTGGCACCCACTGTGATGACTGAGATGATAAGAGGGCAGCCATAGCCAAGAGAAAATGCAATAGTCTTCTGAATGGATTTGCTTGAATCATGCAGGATGAAAACCAGGCGGTAGAAGAGCATGAGGCCCAGAGTCAGCATCCAGAAAAAGACGCTGAGGTAGAAGAAGTGGATGAAGAAGGTGGCAGCCACACAAGCTGTCTCATTGAGTACGTAGTGGTGGTCCCGGATGGTGGAGGCCACAATGAACCAGATGTCAGCAACCAGAAGGGAGGCTGCAATGTTCACTATGCAGATGTGACGCATATAGGAAGTCCGATTCTTGGTCACTGACTTCCACACCACAGCTTCCACAACTAGACAGGCTGCTAAGCTCAGGATGGAAAAGCACAACCCAATGTAGGAAATGATATCCAGCAGTATTTTCAGGAGAGAATCAGGATCCGGGGAGTCAGGAGACATGAGGATGGAGAATGATGTTAGGTGGTCGCAGCTGCAGAAGACACTGTCCCCATCGACTTTCGTATAGCACCCACTGCTATCCCAACCTCCTGTATAGTTGGCGAGGCTGAAGTTCCAGAAGACACATTGTGGTTTCCCACCTAAGGACTTGTTGTTCTTAAAAGTCATTGAAATCCTGAATGGAGCAGTTATTTTGTGGCTGACAGTGGTTGTCATCACTAAGCTGTTGGCAAAATTCTTCCCCTGAGTATCCTGGGCGAGGATGGTTTTGAGAGTTGGGAAAGCCACGGTGACAATAGATGTGTCTGGCTGCAGGTTCTCCACATGGCACTCGTCAATAGCCACATTGCCCCAGAGGTCGGAGTCTGAGAAAACAAACCTCTGTTTGTAGGGTTTTGGAGAGCCAGATTTTATTACCATGCCCCTCATCTGCACGTTAGTGTGGGAGATGGGCAAAACGGCGCTATCTTCTGACCGTAATGCTCGGGAAAATCTTTCCACCGAATCTAGTAGCTGTGAGCTGTGGTTGGTCTGTTGCTGTTGTAACACCTTCCACGTACTCAGGATGGGCTTGTCGAGGATGACATTGACCGTAGAGAGAAAGTTCTGTAATTGACATGACATGGGGTCAAATCAAATCAATTCTTTCCATTATACAAGAGAAAAAATACCATCTCTTTGGAAGCTTATTGAGTGAGTACAGGTAAGAGGAAAAGGAGGCATCATCGGCTGTGGGGACCTGGGACCCACCTTCTTATGGCAGGGAGTTAGCGGAGGATGGGTTGGTCTCCAAGACAGTGAGACTTAGTTAAAGATTCAGCAAAAGTGATAGTGAGAACCACCCACTAAGGCCAATTCAGTAGGTTGGCAGAGAGCTTCATTAATTGTTTTATTTTATCTTTAACCTCAAGCTTGTAAATGCTTTTTGGTGGCTGGCATTTCACCCACAGGGTAGTCACAAAAGACCCTCTCATATGCTGAGCATCAAATGAGCAATGCTGTTCTTTGTCAAAAGCATCTTTCTTTTTTTGCTAAACATTTTGATTCTCTCTCTCTCATAAACTCGGGCTTGTCATTTTCTATGTGTGCCTTCTCTCAATATAATCTCTCTACCCTTTTTAAACGTTTGTTCTCTGAAACTATGAGCCCTATAGTTAGTCGATTAGTGGCCCCCAAAATGACATGTTCCATACACAGACCCTGTGAATGTGACCTTATCTGGAGAAAGGGTCTTCAAAGATGTAATTTAGGTAAGGATCTTGAGAGGAAACCATCCTGGATTACCTAGGTGAGCCCTAAATCCAATGACAATTATCCATATAAGAGATAGAAAAGGAGAAGATAAATGGAGGAGAGAAGGTCTTGTGAAGAGCAAGTCAGAGATTAGAAGGAGGCAGCCACAAGCCAACAAGAGCCTAGCACTACTAGAATCTGGAAGAGGTAAGGAAAGACTCTCCTCCCCTGGAGCCTTCAGAGGGAACATGGCCCTGCAGACACCTTGAGTTTGGACTTCTATCCTTGAAAACCCTGGAAGAAAAAAATTCTGTCATTGTAAGCCACCCAGTTTGTGGCAATTTGGAATAGCAGCCCTAGGAAATCCCTGGTTGGGTTTGGCCAGTGGGAAGCACTGGCAGGGGACGAGATGGTGGGAGAAGAAAAAGTTGAAATAGATTTTTCTATGACCCACCATACCCCACTCCCCCATCCACACCATCTAAGCGCATCTTGGCAATAGCTATGTCCCTCTGAGACTATAGCTCTTGCTGAGTGAGCCCTCATCCAGGGATTCAGCTCTCACTCAGCTGTTTCCTCTTTCTCCTTTAGTCCCAGGGATAGTAATGGCTCCTAAATGTTGTTGGGCTCTGAATACCTCACCCCCCCCCCTTTTTAAATCCTGGCTTTATGTATTGAAACAACCTTTCATTCAAGTCTCTTCATCAGAATTCTTGCGGGTGAAATCTCTTTCCTCCCAGAACCCTGACTGCTTCAAAGTTCATGTTTAGTGCTAGACCTTTGAGCATCCTATTCTGAAAGCCGTTAATTCCTACTTTTCCTAGAAAGAAGATAACAATTCATTCTATTTTAATGAAGATATTAAAGCAGAGATTCACTAAAGAAATCTTCTTAACATCCCAAAATGAAAATAGGGAACCCCCTGATATCCTAAAAGCCATAAGTGGCAGAGCATGTTATGTGACTCTCATAACTAGGACACTGCTCTGGAAATGACAGAGAAGAAGCTATAATGGGGAGGTGTTATCTCTCTTGACCACAAGTCCTGAGGGGTGAAAAGACAAGACCCCCAAACTCCTGCAAGGCTTAAACAAACTCACCGTCATCATTTCTGAATTCACTTGGATCGGAACTGTTGAGAGCAAATCAAGGATGTTAACAATGGCTCCCAGGTTCCCCGGAAAACTGACTTCATGTGCCACCTTGTCTGTGCTGACAGAAAGGTCCTTCAGGTATGTAGGCAGCTTCTTGTCCTGAGAGGGGCTCTTGCTCAAAGCCTAGCAACACAAAAGCCAACACAAACCAACAAAGCACTTGTCAATCAGTTTGGTCATTAGATCATGCTGATCTGTCCATGACAAAATCTCTCCTATCCTTAGTTTCCTTTTTTATCCATACCCAAGAGTATATCTCATAAAATAACTTATTTTTCTTTTAAACTGTGTGTACCCTTCAGAATGGAATATTACGTAAGATCTCACACATGGGAGAACGGAAAAACATATGTCAACCTGATGACTGATTGAGAAAATAAAAGGAGGTGTGATTGTTAGAGAACTAAATTAAAGTTGAATGAAACTGATACTTAGATGGTCTGTATGGAAGCACATTGGCTACTCTTTCCTTTTTATAATCATTTCCTCTGTTGGGTGACTGTCCCAATTTTCCTGGAACAGTTCTGGTATATAACTTCTGTCACCATGTAATTATTAACAGACCCTCTTTTATTTTCTAAAAGTGTCCTGGTCTCTATGATAAATGATATTGTCACCCTATCTATAATCATCACACTTGTGTTTTCTATCTAACTCATACTTAAAATTAAAGAATTAACTCAGGTTAGATCTTCTCTATGAAGAACTTTGATGAGTGTTCCAACATGGAAATTTATTCCTTTGAATGCATAAGTATTCATCTTACTTAGTATACTTCACATTTGTGATATTTTTATGAAAGTCATCTTATATTCTAATTTCAAAGTCTCCAATTAAATATAAGCTCCTTAATAATGTGAAAAATATGTTATATTTCTTTTTGTTCTTCTCATATCCCATAATATCTAACATAGTACATCATCTAACTTGGCACACAATAGGTTTTCAACAGTATATGTTGAATGGATAACTCAATGGAACGTGATAGGCCAGCATGCCTCTTTTACATTGACAATGTATCTAAGTATCTAGAATTGGTACCATGGCCCAATGTTGAGTCCAAATTATACTTTCTATCTTTCTCAATTAGGACAACTTATATCTCTTGTGCTTTGTCCATCATGGTCCAACTCAGATGCCAAGTTTTTCAAGCAGCACTTTCCAATTATCCTAACCAAAATTAATGTATGTTTAATGTCATATTATCTATCAAATCAGATTTGGCCTCTTTACCCTGATAGCATCTATAATAATGTTTTGTACATAGTAGGTATTTTTAATGAATTTGGTATAAGACAAGAGGAGAACCAGATAAAACATAAGTTAATATCACCTCTTTTCCTCAATTCTCCCTCCAAGGGTGAGAGAATTTGAAACCAGCTGTCCGAAGATGTCACCATCTGCTATAACCCCACTAGTTGCCTCATCAGTATTTACTTATTGTAACTCATGGAATTTTAGGAGTCTCTAACTTTCAATGACTTAAGTATGAGGTGGCATTTATCTATTTTGATGGAAAGAAAGGGATTTTCCCTTACTACATGACAGTAACCTCTATTCTAGGTAAGAGAAGTAAGCTAGTCCCTTCTTCTGTAACTACTGGTTACCTCTAAGGATTGAGGAAATCTCAGACCTGTAAAAGTATAAAGCCCAACTTTTTTTTTGCAATTGTCAATCTTATTTGTTTATGTTGCTCTTCTTTCTTAAAAGATTAGAGCTATTTGCTTAATATAAAAATTATTCAAAGGACAGCAGGTAGTGAGGATAATACTACCTACCCCTTGCAGGCAACAAATAGAAGGTACTGAGAAGACAAGGTAAAGGTATATGGCTGTTTTTAAAGTAAAACACATATTTTGTTACCTCCATATTTGTATTTAAACCAATTTTTAAGCATATCTCGGTTTGTCCTTTTTTGGGAAAGAAACAAATTAAAGTAGTTTTGAGAGCAACACAAACCAGCCCAAAGCCCGTTTTCCTTAGTGCGGAGACATGGTAAGCCAGACAGATGACCCCACGAAGACCTCAGAGTCAAAGGTTTGAGGATCACCTTGGCCAGCTGGAGCAGACTGTTTATTGGGGCAGAGATGCAGTCGCTTTTCTTCACCTCCCATTGGGAGCCCACACATTTGTAGGTCACGACCCCGCCAACAGGACTCGCAGGGCTGCTGGACAGGTTCGAGAACCGGCAGAGCTTCGGGATCACTTTCCCAGGCTCCCCCACACCTATTATGGGATCTCGACATGTGATGTTTTCTCCTGCATTGGAAACATGGAGATAAAAGGGACAACTGAAAGGAGGAGAAAAGGAAGTGGAAATGGGGTCTGGCCCAGGTAGAATTTTGATGTTTGAATTCATTTTTCCCTTTACTTTCAGTGCCTTTTTTGGAAGTGGCCAGTCTTTATTTTGTCCCTGGCTTTCCAAAGCCTCTTAGTGCTTTCCATACACGTCTGACTTTAATCTGCACTTGCTTTTCCTAACAGGATTTATTTCCCACCTCCAGGCCCTGGGAAACTTCTCTCTGCTGTCTAGACTATCTTAGCCATGGAAAATAATGAGAGCTTAATATGGGCTCAGCCAAATGAGAGATATTCAGGTTCCCAGGAGCCTTAGGGATATATTGCCTTCACCCAAGGGATTCTCAACTCTGGCATCTTAGAATCACCTGGAGAGCTCGGAAAATACCAACATCCAGGCTCACTACAGCCCAAGTAAATCAGAATCCCTCCAGCTGGAATTCAGGCACGTGTCTGCCCTGTGCAGTGGGTAGCCTCCCAGACTCAGCTGAAATATGACTTCATCTGCACGACTTTCTTGATCACTTCTTCCCCACCTATCTATCAGCAGGCAGCCTCTCTGGCTACCCACAAAGTCTCTAGCTTAGCACTTATATTCTTGACCACATCTATCTCTCCCCGAGCATGGAGCTAGGAAACGTGGCTTATTTCTTTTCAAACCCCACATGCTTAGCCTAAGGCATGCCATAGGAAGGTGCTCAACATCTATTATAGAATGGATGAATGAGGGAGTGAATAAATAGGTAAATTCCTGCCCATGAGTACAACGCTTTAAAATAATTGAAAATGCTCTCACCAGGCACCAGATTCAGCGTCATAGACCGACTCCGGACTGAATTATTAGCGGCATTGGTGAAGTGGCAGAACACGTCGACATGTTTTGGACACCAGGAAACTATTGATTTTGCCATGAAATTGAATGTGTAGCACGCTTGCTTTCCATGAACTTCTTTTGCTAAGGCAGAATGATTGAAAGAATTAAGTCATAATATGAGTCTCCGAAGCACACATTTTGTTAAAATGATCCTCTATGCATACACTTGTGCAAGATTTCCCCAGGAATGTGCTATAATGATTTTTTAAAAAAATATTTTTATTGATTTCAGAGAGGAAGGAAGAGGGAGAGAGAGATAGAAACATCCATGATGAGAGAGAATCATGGGTCGGCTGCCTACTGCAAGTCCCCCACTGGGGATCGAGCCCACAACCCGGGCATGTGCCCTTGACCGGAATCGAACCTGCGACCCTTCAGTTCGAAAGCCGACGCTCTATCCACTGAGCCAAACCGGCCAGGGCGCTATAATGATTTTTAAAGTGGTTTTTTAAATGCCTCCAGCCTACAAGTAAGCAAGCCCACACTTGCATGCATGCTAGCAAAACCTCACCATTCTGTGCCCACACAGTTTGGGACACTCAGAATGCCTTTCAGAATGTCCTATGTAAATCCCATCAGGTCCTGAGCCTTTATCCTGTCTTGCCTTCACCATGTTGGTTGAGAGTCGCCTTTTTATGGACCTGTCTCCTCCACTAGACCATGAGGTCTTGAAGAGAAGGTACCTGGTCTTATTTTTCTTTCCACCTCCCAGGACCTAGTGCAGTGTTTGGCACATTGAGAGAGCACTGGATGAATGCATGTGAAACACAGAATGTGGAAACGTCTGAATGTTTCAGTGTCCAGATTGATTCCAGATTGATACCATGCAATCTTCTCTAAACTTTCCAGACTCACTTGGTCCCTACTTTTCTGAACTTCATTGTTCTTTTGATCTGTATTGTACATTTGAATAGTTATTGTTATATGCATTGTCTTTTATGACAGGAGCTCGTCTACATATTAGTATATGTGCCCTAACTGCTTTTTCTCCTTTTTATGGCCTACTTCTATGTTTTGCATTGAGCAGGTCTTCAAGAATAATTCTTGAAAGAATAACTGTAAATTGCTCATGATGGTGTCTGTGTTTTGACATTTGGATGTGTGAGTTCATATTTGGTTGACCTTCATTTTAGGAATCTTGAGGGATTTTGAATGATGGGACATTCTACCAGAGAGGATTTGAACTTATTTTTTTACCAAGTGCCATAGGGTGCTACCAATAGACCATTTCACCTCTTCAGTTTGGAGTTCCTGGACCATATAGGTAGTATAAATTCAAACTCCCAACCTGAATAAGGGCAAGGCAGTTATATTTCTCTGGGAAAGTTTTTGCTCACCTAGAGATAAGGCTAAGTTCTTAACTCTGGCAGGTGAATTTTGCTTTTCTAGTCTATTTTTTAAATGAGCATGTCACTTTTTGAGGGTCCTGGCATTGTGCTGGTGGGCTAGGGGTGCCTTAGTTATTGCATAGGGAGGAAGACCGGTTCTTCCATGGCCTTCAGAGCCTTAACAGCCAAGGTTCTGGGTTTCTTATATTGGCAGATGCCTTCGAGGAAGCCCAACTTTAGCTAAAACATTATCTCTAGGTTTTTCTCTATGTTTTGTACTTGGTTATCTCTCTTCCTTTCTTGCATTCTCAGCTGTGCATTTAAGAGGATTTGTGGTACTTTTATGGTATGTTGATTCATAGCTTGGAGAGAGGGCCTATCAGAATGCCTAGTCAGCTATGTTGAGGAAGTGGAAGACCTGTGAAGGTACCTTAATACTGTCTTCAATGGCTCCCTCAAAAAAACAAACTCTCATGATTTTGCCACAAGCCAAATAAAGCAAAAGTGAAGGTAATAATGGCTTTTGGAATTCACTCTGTTATTCTGTCTCTGAAGCAATCCCCATGTCTACTTTAAGAGTAAACTTTTAGACTCTCCCTGTAAAAAATACTATGTCCTAACAACTCAGCAGTTGGTATCTTACCAGCAGGAAAGGTCAGGGTGTCCACTTGGAAAGTGACTTTGTAGTCTTCATCATCCTCCACGCAGCACCTGAAGTGATGGGACCCTGTGCATGGGATTGAAGCTTCCAAAGGATCAACCATGATGTTCGACTCTTGAGGCAGCGGGTGAACGGTGACATCTTTGGTGGTGACACTGTATGAATTCCTATATCTAAATATGCATTGATAGGTTCCTGGATGGAAGGAAGCAAGAATGAGATGAAATTAAGTCATCACTCCCAAAAGGTGTTCACTGAGATTAAGAAGAGGCTTAGTTGCCCTGTCAAGACTTCCTGGACAGTGGGTAAGAACATGCTTGATAGACTCCCCTCCTGAGTGCTCTATGTCTGTATTTGAAAGACTAACCGAGGGCCACCTAAATATTCACTTACTTTCAAATAAAATTAAGTGGCTTATCCAAAGTCATACACACTGTTAGGGGGAATCGGGTTTCAAAACAGGTTCCCAATACCTACTCCAAGGCTCTTTCATTAACCAGGGAATGAATGGGAAATTTGGTGTGTGCTGGAGTGGCAAGTTCTTTAAAGAGAGTTGTCACCCAGGTGAAACACTGTGATGTTGTGATGCCCTCTCTTTCCATCTCTGAGTAGGCTCCTCAATTTCCAGGACCCCATGGCACCACCGAGAGAGAGATAGATAGATAGATAGATAGATAGATAGATAGATAGATAGATAGAGAGAGAGATTTCTTGGGAAAGTGCAGCCTCTGTACTCTGGAATGAGATGTCTGATGTCTCACTCTTATCTAGAAAAGTCTAAAAGTAAGATGCTGGCTGACCTTGCTGGAGTAAAAGGGGAGGCAGCAGCAGGAGTAGCCTGCCTGCCCAGTTTTTGGTGTGGGAGAGTGGACTGTGGACAGTACTTGGGTTGAGTTTCTTGAAAGGACCTTTTCCCACTGAGTATTAGGGCTCATCAGAGGCTGAGCCACCATTTGAGCACCTATCATGGGGATAGTACAGGAGATAAGAAGAGTACCTACAATTTAGTAAGACCCTTTTTTTTAATTTTATTTTTTATTTTAAATTTCTTCTCTTTGTTCCAAGTCTAGAGAAGCCAGAAAAGCAACTAGCTGGAGGGAAATCAGGCAGAACAAAAAACAAGAAGAAACTCCTTTCAATTCTGTTGGGAGGGAAGGGAAATTTAAATTACATTAAAATGAAAGTGTAGTTGAGTTAGGTAAGACTAGGTTTTTTTAGCACTTGAGTATGAGAATGTTTAATAAATGCCTGTAACCTGGGAAAGCTATGGCTCCTCCTAAGCTATTGCCCAGTAGAAGGAAAGAGCAATTTGGACAGAAGTAGGTGTGAGTTCACCATAGGAGAGAAATACTCTCATTTCCTGATATTTTACTACAGCCAAACAATAACCAATTATTTCTACAATGTTGCCTGGTCTTCATAGGAAAAAATGAAGACCGGGGACTCACAGAATCCGGGCTGATTAATCTTACAATAAATGAAAGACGTCAGAGTGAAGTGGTTCAGAGTTAGCCACTAGCCAGAGTTTCACCCTGGCACTTCCATTTACGAGACGCATAATCTTGGGCAACTTACTTAACCTCACTGAGCCTCAGCTTTTCCATCTGCAAAATGGGGATAATAATAGCATTATCCTCTCAGATTACTGTTTTAAATGAATTAACATACTTTAACACTTAGGACAGTGTCTATCACATAGTAAGGGCTCAATAAATGTCAGCTGTTATTACAGTAGCTCAATCAAATTCTCTTCCCCCCCCCCAAAGATTTGCATATCTTCCCAACATGAATACTGTACAGAGAAATATAGGACATAAAAATGTTCCTTCCTTTGGATCCAGGCCTAATAAACCTTTTACCTAGATTTTTGATGCCGCAATTGGGTGAAACATTACCATGAGTTTGATAAAAGTACCTTTAATAAAAATCCTCTTAACTTCATGGCAAGAGCACGGGCTCTAGAATGAGAGAGACAAGTTCCAGTCCTAGCTTTACAACTTAAGGTATAGGGGCTTAGGTGTATTTATTATCCTTTCTGAGCCTCAGTTTCTACATCTGTCAAATGGGTATAATGACATCCTCCCCCAGAAGGGCTGTTGCATGAACTGTGGATGGGAACTACTGTTGCATGTTTTCCAGGGCTCCGGGCAGCAGAGCAGTAGTGGCTTTTCACTCACCGTTCCACTCCCTTGTCGCGCTCCTCACCGTCAGCACTGACTCTGCTTTATCAGCATACCTCCTGGTGGTGTAAAACCTTTGGTGTATTTTAATTCCAGCAGAAGTTTTCCAATACACCTCATCATAGTTACTCACATCACTGATGCACTTTATAGAAAAGTTTTGTCCCTCAGAAACAGAAATTGGGTCCGGGGTTATTGTTAAGTTGGCTGAAAGAATGCAAACAAAACAGACAAAAGAAAACCGACAACAAGCACAATGTTTAGTCTTTCTGGTGCCATCAACACAGGAGTGAAATTTAAGATAGAGACAGGAAGCGGGGACCGTCCTGACTACTGTGTCAACGCGGGATTGGTACCTTGCTGCTCCTGGGCTTTATTTGTTTCTAGGCTGATCCTGGTGGTGCTCTGAACTGTACTCATTTCCATCACATGCCTCAGGAGCTCCTTCACTTCCCCTTTGTGGCTGGATTTATCTCCTAATGGTCAGCAGGGCGAAAGGTTGCAAACTTAGGGATGTTGACTTCACCCAAGCTCCCCTCCAACCTCTTCCGCGACACCGCAAGGGACACCAAGTGTCTCAGTGACACCACATTGTATTTTAATTTCTTTCTTTCTATATTTCTTCTCCATAGAAATTCGAGCCCCGCAAGCACAGGACTCTCTCTTCCGTGTCTTTGCATCCCCAGCACTTAATCCCTAGATCTAGCACTGAGTCTCTGTCCAAGCAAGAGTGATTTCTGAAGCTACATTTTAAGTAGCTTAAGGGATCACTGGACTGTCTGGGGCGAACGGGGCCATATAGGCACCCTAACCATAACTCTCTACATTTACTCCTCTTTCTGAGAATTTCCTCATAGGTTCATGAGAATTTATTCACCGAGAATGTTAACAAGGCCTTTACAAATATAAAAATTTGTATGACTGCCCCACTAGTTTTGCCTCTGGCTCTTAGAGCATATCTTTTACAGGGTTGACATTTCAAAATGCCATTCATTTCTGTCTTTTTTAGGTGAACAATTCGTGCCTGGAGTTCACTGAGGCTGCCTGCTCTTCCAGTCAGTGTATAATCTTCTCCTCAGTCACCATCAGAAAAATCAGGGGTCTCCATAGTGCCCTTTAGAAGTTGGGATTCAAGTGTTCAGATACAGCCCCAAAGTCACAAAGCGTGATTAAAGCGTCCCTGGCGGTGCCCTACTGGCTGCAGTGACCTCGGGATAGCTGTCTGAGGTGGAGTGGCTTCTGCAAGAGAGAAAAGGCAAAGGCTCCTGGACCTTTCTCTTGATTCTCAGATGAGGTCCAAGTACCAGACCAGTGGTTTTCAGCGGAGGCTAAACATGCCCCTAAGACAACCAAAGCTCACCTAAGGACACAGGTCCCAGCGTGGAGCCGTGCCATGTACAACTGTGCTCACTACAGACAGCTGCACATTGCTCAAAAGACCCATGAACTACAGAAATAATGTTTTTCAGATAAACCTAATCTTGCTCTTTATAAAAATGCCAGGTCACAATAACAGGAAATGTGAGCAAGAGTAACAAGTCCATTGATATATAAGTCCTTCCTCCAACTTGTTCACGATTTAGCTACATAGTTCGTTTTTCTAAGATGGGTGGAAAAACAACTTTGACTGCCCTCTTTTTGCAGAGAGGGCTGAAGTTATGATGCTTTATGATATGAGGAGAAGAACTTCTACTTTGAAGGGGCCTAAATAAGCTGAATTAATTGAAATATTAAAAAGTACTTGTTACAACTGTAAAATAACCTCCAAGTGCCAGGTTGTTAAGCTTTCTGAAGCATGGGTCCTATATTAGGTGACAGAGGAGGGAAGGGCGGTGGGGAATGAGCCAGACTAAGGGAAGGAGAATTCAAGGGAGGGAGAATGAAACTATGGAAGGGAAAGGGGGGGACTAGGGGCATCAGCCTCCTTGTAAACTCAATATCAAATAGGACTAATCTAAGTGTGAAACTACTTCCTGGCCCACTTTCTGCACCGGCACAAGGCAGGCTGTAGCCTCTCTGCAGCCAGCTGCCCAGCCTACCCTTCCCCATACTGAAGATTTCGTGTGAATTGAAATGACACAGAGGGAAATCCTCTCCTGTTCCCCATTCTGTGACTCACCCCAACCACCCTCCCACCACCAGGGAAGGCCCTGATTTATGGCTCAGGGATGTTCCCAGTTGATTGGCAGCCCTGGGTTTGAGGTGAAAATGCTAGTAAGAGTCCTTACCCACAGATGTGAATGTCACTTCTATGTTCTTACTGCCTCGGGCTCCGTGGAAGCTGATGAACTCACACGTGTAGGTGACTGTCCTTCCGGCCGACCCGCTGGGACACTGACTCCCGTCAGCCTTGAGGGTGTACCTGCTGCAGCTGGAATCTGAGTCTGCTTCGGAGTTTCCTGCAATGACACAGGCAGTTCTTTTGCTGTCACAGGGAGGCCAAGTCAGTGAAAAAGAGTTATTAATTCAGTTAGGTTTCTTCTCTCTGAATGGAGAGGTGACGGGAATATGTAGTGGTTAGGCCTGCAGACTTGGGAACCAGGTGGCCTGGCTACAGATCCCAAACTCAAGCAATTACTGGAAGGGCATTGCTGAGAAAGTCACTATACTGCTCTGTGCCTCAGGTTCTCCAAATGTAAAATAAGGAGAAATAATAATAACCACAGCCCAGAATTGTAGTTAGGTGCAATGAGTTAACATAAAAAACAATTGATCTCACTCATTTGTGGAATATAATGAACAACATAAACTGATGAACAAAAATAGAACCAGAGACATAGAAGCATCAAACAGACTGTCCAACCTATGAGGGAAGATGGAGGGCGGGGGTCGGGTGGGGGGAGGGGGTAAGAGATCAACCAAAAGACTTGTATGCATGCATATGAGTATAATCAATGGAGACAGACAGTAGTGGGGTGAGGGCATGTGCTGGGGGTGGGAGTGGACAAGGGACAAGGAGAGGTCAATGGAGGAAGAAGGAGACTCATGTAATGCTTTAAACAATAAAGAATTTAAATTAAAACAAAAATAAACACTTAGACTGGTGCCTGGCTGGGGCCTGCCCCATTAGTGGTGGTTGTTAGAATGTGAAAAATAAAGAAAGAAAACCAAGGTCTTTGAACATGATTTCCACTGGAAAGAAAAAATCAGGTTACTTAGATTTTTATTATTATTATTGAAAGGAGAAAGAAACAAGACTGGAACAGTTGATATTCATCTCATTTGAGAAACGTTTTCATGGTTTTTTCCATCTTATTAGTCTATATGCTTTATTGGAAGCTTTAGCTTCATGCTTTCTCAGCTTAGTAGCTGTTTCCCCTTCAAATAGATCCTCTTCAGTACCTTGCTTGTCATTCCCAGAAGCCAGCCCTCCAAGGCCTCTTTACTTCTTGCCCATGGCTCTGTAACCCTCCTGGTGAATGTTTTCTACTCCACTATTTCCCTCTTCTAATATCGCCTACTATCAAGAACTCCTAAAGCATTCTTCAAACACTGCCAACCTTCCAAAAATTAAAGAAAAAGAATAAACCTTCTGATTAGCTCCAGCATAAATGCATCTTTTTCAGCCCTAGCTGGATAATCAGTGATGTTTGAAATACTTTGATTGATATGTAACCAGCTTTTCTCCCCAGTCTCCCAAAAGGTTCAAAACATGAAATTGATTTTCATCTTCACCCACTTGACTAAATAACCTCTTAGCTCATAGGCACAAGTGTCCCTACTTATAGCTCACTCCTCCATTTCTTTTTTGCAAATCTATGTCTTCCAATTCCCCCAGGCCTTATCCCATCTTTTAAACCACCTCTCCCTTATGTCTTTAATCTTTCCTTGGGCTCTTTCATGCTAACCACCAGGTCTTGTCTTCCCTTCCTAAAATAACTTCCCTAATCTGGAAGCTTCTCTAGCCATCACTGCATTTTCATCCTCTCTTCATACCACAAGGCTTCTGCATTTGTCACCTTTAGTATTCAACGACTTTTTATCAAACCACTGTGATTTACCTTCTTTCCCTTATTCTCCACTGAAAGTGCTCCTGTAAGGCCCCTGCGATTTCCTCTTTCCCAGACTCAGTGGCTTCTTCTCATGCTACCCGTTCTGCTGACCACCTTCTCTGTGACGTGGCTACTCAATTCCACAGTCTCTCCTGCTTCTTTTCTCTCTTCATCCCTCCTTCTGGGTCTCCTTCCCAGGCTCCTTGCCTTTGTTCCCTTCGTAAATATTGGTGTTCCCAAGGATACTGGCCTTGCCCAAGCACTCTGATATTGACCCTTTCTTATCATTATCTCTACTGTTTCACTGAGGAATGTCATCCACACCATGGCTCCTATTATATCCTGTATTTGGATGACTCTCCACTCTAGCTCTAAGAGAAACACTCTCTCCCTGGCCGGTGTGGCTCAGTTGGTTGGGTGTCTTCCTGTGCACTGAAGAGTTGCTAGTCTGATTCCAAGTCAGGGTACATATATGGATTGCTGGCTTGATCCCCAGTAGGGGGTGTGCAGGAGGCAGCCAATTGGTGTTCTGCCCTCACATTGATGTTTTTCTCTCTCTCCCTCCCCCTTCTTCTCTCTCTAAACAATAAATTTAAAAATATTTTAAAAGAGAGAAACACTTGTGTTGGAAACTCTAGAAGTGAATTCCCAAGTGTCCGTTTGATATTTGCTGCATCCCCAATTCAACGTGTCCAACTGGAACTCATCTTTCTCCTCCCCAGACAAAGCCTGTATATCATCTCATGTGTCTTTTCTTTGCCAATGGCAGCTCTCAAAATTAAAAATCTTAAGGTTATTTTTAATTACTTGCATTTCCCTCACATTCCACTTCCAACCAGTTGTAAAAAATGTTTAGGTTGTACTTCTAAATCATCTCATAACTGTCTTATCCACTCCAACTCATGGTCACTAACCTGGGCCCCATTATCCGTATTCTGCTAATTGCATGCGGTTGTAAGTGGGTCTCTATTTTTGGTTATTTGGTCCTTCAATCTATTGGCTATACTACCTCAAAATTTATTTTTAGTTTTTAAATTTTATTTTTCTAAAGTTCAACCCCTATCATCGGACTTCTCTCCTTTTACCTTTAAATCTTACCATTGCTTTCAAAACAAACTAAAATCTCTTTAGTGTGGTATATGTATTTATTCACATATGCCTTCAACTGCCTCTGCACTCTTTATCTGATTCTACATCACTTTCTTAAAAACTAGGTCAAGTCCTTCAACATGCCTATAGCTTCATACCCTATGTGTTTAAACCTGTAATATTGTCCTTCCCTCACCCTGTTGACTCTTACTCATCCTTCAAGCCCAGCTTTCTCACCAAGCTAATGTGCAAGAAAATGAGCTACAAACAATGGGGCATATAAAGACATGTACAGAAATAATTATAATATCTAGTAGATAGGTTTCATAAGAGAGAAGTAATTACAGTATGAAGATTAAAGGAGGGAAGTTTTATTTGGAAGATTTCAGAGGAGAGGGAAGATTTGTTCTAGTCCTTGAAAGACATAGATGGAAATGGTGGCTGTGGTGTTCTGGTGTGCAGTGAGGGTGTGTGGGGGTGTGTATGAATCAGTACTCCTTAGAGAACGTGGTGTTCTGTGAACCTGTTTTAGGAGTTGGGGCTGGGTTGGGGGTAATAAGCCATGTGGGCTCTAGCCCTGCCTCCCCCCCCCCCCCGCCACCCTTTCTCTAACTCAAGCAGCTCCATTCTGGTCTGCCTTATGCATTAGACATTTGGTCTCAATCAGGGGTGATTTTGCCTTTTGGGGGGGACACTTGACCATATTAGGGGACATTTTTTGGCTGTCACAACTAGGGATGCTCCTGGCATCTAGTGAGTAGAGACAGGGATTCCCATAAACACCCTGCAATGTACACAACAGCTACCCTCAGCTGAGAATGGCCCAAATATCACTAGTGCTGAGGTGGGGAGACCCCGAGTTAGACAAACACACAGATTTTACGTCAAGAAAAAATTCTACAGTTAAATCAGAAATTACAGGTGGAAGCCAAAGCACAGAAGCAGCAGCGTGCTGGTCTTGCTCAGGAAAAAACAGTAGTTCTGTGAGGCTGAACCCTATAGTGTGGAGATAAGGCTCCAGAGAGATGGCAAATTCAGAAAACAAAGGTGGGAACTCTGAACTGGCAGCATTCCCATTGTATTTCATACAACACCATGGGGCTGTGCACCTCGGGGTCCTGCCTGGAGGGTACTGAGTGCAGCTGATAAGCTGGTACTGTGCTTTCTGGAGAAGAGATGGTATGCAATTACACATTTGCTGCTCAAGATTAGATCATATCCGATGAAAATTTCCCACCAACCACGCTGAGGAAAAGTGAGGGGCTGGTTTTTAAAGCTGTCATCATGATCAGAAAATAGTTATTGGGGCAGACTCAGTGCATTCAGGTCTATTTTAAATATTTTACATTGACCATCTCAGTGTTTCTCCTCTCTTGTAAAGTAGGTACCATTATCACTATTTAATGGACGAAGGCCTGGGAGTCCACAAGGTGCCCCACCTTGCCCTGCATCAGGACAAGGGCACGTGGCTGAGTTGGGATCACAGCTTCCCGAGACTAGACACTGTCCTACTGAAAAGCACAGGGTGTAGGCTTATTATTCCAGGACTGAAGACTTGGCACAAGTTCTTTCTTCTTCTTTTTTTAAAATCCAATTTGGTGGGCATTCCTTCAAGTAGAGGAATCACTATTTAAAGTCTGATTTTTTTGTGGCATTGCTAGGAACAGAGAGCGACATGGAGGAGAAAGAGAAAGAGCTGTGGGTGAGGAGGGAGCCTTTTGCCACTGTCATGGAGACTGGTCCTCCTGCGTAAAGGAGGGATTAGACTAAGTTCGTGGCTCCTGCTCCCCTTCGCCCAGTAAAATCTCCAGCGACATTTAAGAACTTATGCCACTGCCTGGAGCCCAAACCCAATTCCAATTTAGTTGCTCTAGAGTGAAGCCCTGACACCTGGTCTTCTTAAAAAACCAAACCAAAAGGGTGACCCTTTCTTGCCGCCAGGATGGAGAATGCTTCAATACTTCCAGTTGCTTCTCTACTTTGGTCTCACCTCAGTCCCTGAGGCAGGCGGACTCCTAGTGGCACTTTATAAAGTGTAGCTGAATGGATAAGAAAACAAGACCCATGTATATTCTGTCCAGGGAGACCCACCTCAGGACAAAAGATACACACTGACTAAAACTAAAGGGATGGAAAAAGATACTTCATGCTAATGGAAAGGAAATAAAAGTTCTGGTAGCAATACTTATATCTCACAAAATAGACTTTAAAACAAAGGCTATAGTAAGACGCAATGAAGGACACTACGTAATGACAAAGAGGGCAATCCAACAAGAGGATATAAGCCTTGTAGACATTTATGCACCCAACATAGAGGACCTAAATATGTAAAGCAAATCTTGATGGACAAAAAGGGAGAGATTGATAGTAATACAGTCATAGTAGGGGGTTTTAACACTCCAGTGACATCAGTGGCTAGATCTTCCAGACAAAAGACCAACCAGAAAATGGTGGCCTTCAATGACTCACTAGATCAGATGAATTTAATTGATATCTGCAGAGATTCTATCCCAAAGCAGCAGAATATACATTCTTTTCAAGTGCACATGGAACATTTTCTAGGATACTAGTAGACCACATGTTAGGACACAAAAGAAGTCTCAATAAATACAAGAAATTGAAATCATGTCAAGCATCTTCTCTGACCATAATGGTATGAACCTAGAAATAAATCATGAGAAATAAAACCTGAAAAATACACACGAACATGGAGGCGACATAAAGTGACATGAACAGCACAAGACGGATTTCTATTCAAGAAGGGAAAAAGAGTGGTCTCACTTCTTTATCTCTTCCTCATGCTATTTGGCTGCAAAACTAACATTTCAGACAGCGCACAAGCATGCACAATAACATAAGCTTAAAAGCGTAAGTGGGGCAATTGGGAAGAGGAGACAAAGAAGGAAACGGTGGAATCTGAGGCTGTCCCTCCCTCACCAGTCACTCGGTGCTCCCTGCCGTCACAACTCTGTCAGCCAGGCAACAAGGGGCTGACACCCTCTAGTAAAGATACAATTGCTTTATGAGTAATCTGCATGAGACGAGCCAGGAAATTGGGTAGGCAGGGCCAGGAAGAAGTTTATGAACTCATTTGGGAACCGTCCTAGCTTGTGGGCAAAAGGGAATTCGACTTCATTATGTTTTAGCATCATGCCCCCTGAGAAGAGCTATGGTGACACTCTCAATTCTGTTGCCCTTCAATTCCCCCAACTTGTCAATACATTCTTGCACAGTCAAAGCTAGTGTTGGATATAGAAAAATGAGAAGCCATGCTAATAATAATAACTATTTTTACCTCTGCTATTACTACTCCTAGTAGCAGCATTAATACTACAGTAGTCCCTCTTTATCCACAGTTTGCTTTCTGCTATTTCAGTTACCTGCAGTCAACCACGGCCTGAAAATATTAAGAAATATTTTGGAAAATTCCAGAAATAAACAAATCATAAATTTTTATTGCACATCATTCTCAGTAGCATGATGAAACCTTATGCATGCTGTATGTAACAGTACAATTAGATATTTAGAGAGAGATCATATTTACATAATCTTTATTACCATATATTATCATTGTTCTATTATTAGTTATTATTGCTAATCTCTTACTGTGCCTAATTTATAAATCAAACTTTATCATAAGTATGTATGTCTAGGAAAAAAACAGTATATCTAGGGTTTGGTACTCTGCACAGTTTCAGGCTCCATGGGAGGTCTTAGAACATATACCCGTGGATAAGGGGGGCTACTGTATTACTTCTGATACCATTATTATTAATATCATAGTTGGTGTCTGTTGATTTGAAAAACTGCAGAAATCCCTCCCTATTCAACAGACCCTCTCCCCTTAAAGCTAGAAATTCTACCTTTGCTGATCACTTCTTTCCGTCTTATTTCTTGCCAGAGTGTTTTGAAAATAACACTGTGTTTCTGAGAGGAGGTAACACATTCAGTTTCAAATGTTTGGGGTGAATTAGTCAGCTAGATTGTTTCTTACTGGCCTGGAAAAATGGTTTCTGAATCACCTGAAGAACTTGGAGCAAAATTGCTGCAGAGAGGGGGCAGTCAGGGTGGGGGAGGAAGGGCAGGGTGCCCAGAGCAGAGGCTAAACTCATCAGAGAACTGATTTCTGCAGCTCCCCAGGCGGCCAGCCCTGTGACAGGAAACCCATTGTTCTGAGGCCGTTGGGCCCGCACTGGGCATGGGGACTATCTGAAGAAGTGGTGGCCACGGAGAGGTCTCTGAGCATCTGCACCGCAGACTTCCTGGCTCGTCTGCCAGAGGGCGATGCTTTTCACCTCTCACCCTGGAGAGCTTATGCGCTTTCCCAGGAACTTTGCAAAGTCTTTCTCCCAGCTGGCGGTTCCTTCAGGATGCCCACACCTCCTCTTCCTTCACAATCAAGGAAGTGACTATGCGGACCAGTGTCAACATTCCAGCACTTACCAGATGCCTTTCCCATTCTTCTGGGGGCTTTAAAGTCCAATACAAACAGCAGCTGAGATGGGCTTTACAAAAGAGGCGTGCTCAGGAAGAGGTGCGTGCCAATCGATCATTATTTTGTATTTCATAATTTAATATGGTCGGATAGCAAAGGCTTTGTAAAATAAAGTCTCCACCATCACGGATGTATTTCAAGGGGGGAAGCCACACTTCACTGGAATGATTTTTTTAGGGTAAATATGGACACTTAATACTGTCATTTCTGAAGGGGAGGGTTGGGTATTGTTATATGAGGGCTTTAGGCGGAAAGCAGGCTCTGCCTCTGTGCACACTGCCGGGTCAGTGCGCCCCAGCCCTGGCCCACCAGGCATGGGAAGAGAGTTTGGCCCAGATAAACACCGGTCTTGTGACACGCGGCTTGAAGTGAGTCCCAATCCTTTGCCTTTTCCTATTGTGACAACAGTGACTAAGTCATTTAATTTGGATCCCAATTTCTTTTTGAAAACTGCATGGAAAAAACCCTCCAGCTTCCAACTTGTGGTCAAGTTTAAAATGTGATTAAAAGTAATAACATGTTTGTTTGTTTTTAAAAAAATTGGTTTATCACAAACTGCTATGGCAAACAGAGTTAGTACTGCTATTTTAATTTATTAGGAGTAGGATTGTCATTCACCAGTGTAAACTGGGGGGTGGGGGACTTCAGTTAGATCTCAGATCTAAAATGAAAGCAAACAGTTCAGAAATGGACATGAGACAATTGAGAGGTAAATAGGCCTACACAGGGAGATAAAAAACAAACAAACAAACAAAAAAAACAAAACAAACAAGCAAACCGGAGACACATAATTAGATAACATAGAAGAAACTGTGGATAAGAAGGCAGAGAAGTGAGAAGAGACATGGAATGAGAAGTTCCAAGTCAGACTCCAAAGCAAAGGTGCTGACCTCACCCTTCGCTCTTTGCTGAAACTGGAAAGGCTAGGAAGGTGGGACAAGCTTCTCCGTAGGCAGCAGCCTTCATGGACCTAAGTCATCATATCACTCCTCTTGGATCTTCTCTGCCAGGATCTTGACGACCCAAGCATGACACATATGCACATATGTTTTTGGAATTTTGTTCTTGAATGGCTAAGCGAGGGGTGGCATCAAGCCTAGTACTTTTTCACAGTCTGAAGTCTAGAAAGAAACGCCCATCGGACATTTCCTCTCCCACCCACGGCATCTCCCATATTTCCTTGGCCATGAAAGGGCACCCGACATTCTTACCTGGAATGGTGATCTCCCCCTCCTGCTTCCATTCCACTTTGCTCCAGTTCACATTGATCTCACTGCAGCAGTTCAGGGACACGGGACTGTTGTCACACGTCACCTTCATGTCTTCACTTGCAAAAATTCGGATGGGGGTCACATTAATCTTTTTTCTGGACTCATATTCAAAAATATCCATGGTCAGTTTGCAAATATATTCACCTGCACGGAATACACGGAAGCATTCGTTACTATGAGTTGATTGCTATTGCTACTTAGGAGAAGGACAGCCTCGGGGCATGTGTCATGACAGTGCTTCGAGAAACATCCTTTTCAAATGCATCTGAGACTTGGTCTAACAGCCCTGAAGGAACGTTCAGGAAGTGGGAAGGCCAATGAAGGTACTTCTGATGGCACAAGGCCATCTCACTCTTGTTTCTTACTGGTAAGTAAAACGTGTGGGGGTGACAGAGGTGGGAAGGAAACACAGGAAAGCCTTGGAGAACTGGAAGACTGGGTAACTCTGGCATTCTACTGAGCTCTGTGGCAAAATCAGAACCCACAAAGATGTGATAGCACCCAGGTGTCTGCCACCCAACATCATTCACAGAAAAAGATCCCCCTGTTAGCCTCTGGACTCTCGGGGGCTTATTAAATTCTAGGATGTCAGGTTTAAGACTTGTGCTCTGAGGGTGCTGGGGAGAGGGGCAAGGAGGGGCAGGTAGAAAGGATTGCAGTAGAGGACAAGGAAATTTTGAGGGGAGGTGATGGAAATGTGTACTCTCCCAATTAGGACGATAGTTTCAGAGCTATACATAGATCAAAACTTACTAAATTGTTCGCTTTAAATATGCACAGTTATTATATGTCCATTCTACCTCAACAGAGCTGTTTTAAAATTTTAAAAAATTAAGAGCATAAGTCTGGTTTTTTTGTGTCAGGTTCCAAACTCCTAAGTTTCAGTAAATGTGGAAAACTGTACTTGTCTCCCAAGACTAATTTGCTTGGCTTGATATGCCATGGTATTGATTTTTCAATTTGGAAAAGTCGAGCTTGGTGACTCCTTTTTGAAGATGAAATGCTCTCTACACGTTCTTAAGTCTGTTTTCTCAGAGCCCTTCATCCCTTCCCCCCCCCCCACCCCAGTGAGTTACTGGGCAGACACCCACCCGCGTCCCCCAGGGTGATGTTGAACACGGTGAGGCGTGACACGGAAGTCAGGTTGTTGAGCACGGTGGTGTACACCCAGAACCGGCTGCCATTCTGGATGTTGGCGTGCCTCCCCACGTGGTGCCAGGACACGTTGGAGGACAGAACGTCATTTTCGCACACCAGAGTTACCGTATCCCCTTCAAAGATGATTTCTGGTGTGACAAAGAACCTGGTTTCATCTGGAAACCCAAAGAAAACAATTAGTAGGGTTCCAAAGCAAATAAAGGCAACTACTACTACTACTCACCAGACGCCACTCCACAGGGTTCTCAGGAAGTCGCCACAGCATCTCATCTGTGGTGCTCCCTAGATGGAGGCAACACATCCTCCTCCCTCCATCCCTGGGCAGCTGTTCTCTGCGGCCCAAGGAGTGAGAGCCCACCAGTTTTGCACGACTGGGGACACGACTTCCAGTGTGGGGTCTTTGCACACTTAAGAGTCCCCAGTGGTAGTAATGGGGATCCCACGTATATTTTTAATATTTCAAATAGTCTGGCAGAAAATTGCAAGCTACCTTGGGAGGTGACTTAGGGGAACAGTGGCTATTGTTATTGTTTTCACAGTAAAACTCGGGAGAGCCATTGCATGAAATAATCCCCTGGATAGAGACACACAATTTGTTATTTCTGTATGTCCTTCTAAGGTGGCCCTGTTTTTACACAACAGGAGGTTCTCCCTCTAAGCTGTGTCTTGTGCATGTCTCTCCTGCAGTCCGTGAGGGGAGGGGTTGGAGGAGCTGGGTCAGGAGGCACTATGAGCCTCTTTTGCACGGGCTACCTGCTCAGACCAGACTTCTCCACACTGTGAACAGGGAACTCAAACACCATACAGTTCATTTTGGGTGGTCGATGTTCTGCTCAAAATGTCAAGGTATCTAAATATTTCTTACCGTTTATTTTAGGTTCCTCTTTAGGTTTAAGATTTTTAAAAAGCACATTCAACCATTAGGAATCAAGGCCACCTATGAATAGTTAGCACAGTGAACTGGCTTTGAAGTCACACACACTTGTGTTACTTACTATAGTCCTGGAGCAAATTATTTGCCCTCTCTAAGCCTCCATTTCCTCACCTGTAAAATGAAGATAGTAATATTTGCCTCAGGGAATATATACAGATGAAATATGTGGAACACACAGGGCTTACCATAGAAAAGGTACAATAATAGCGCCCTCTTTTCATTACTATCGTTGCTAATAACTATGACTAGTAAAACCGCCAGGATCATATGGTTGTATAGAACGGATCATAAATTTATTGGCAGTGATTAAAGAACGGGATGTCTAGTTAACGGACCCTGCTGATTAATCAAGGATCACCAGAGGGTTAACATATGACAAAACCAATGGAACTGTTCTAAAGATTGCCATCAGCTTTTTGTGTTTCATAAAGACAGATTTAAAAATGGGTTCCTGCCCTAACTGGTTTGGCTCAGTGGATAGAGTGTCAGCCTGTGGACTCAAGGGTCCCAGGTTCCATTCTGGTCAAGGGCATATACCTTGGTTGTGGGCACATACCCAGTAGGGAGTGTGCAGGAGGCAGCTGATCGATGTTTCTAACTCTCTATTCCTCTCTCTTCCTCTCTGTAAAAAGTCAATAAAATATATATTTTTTAAAAATGGGTTCCTGATACCAACTCATTCACTCAGCATTTTTCTTTCTTGTTCTCTTCCTCTCCCCTGTCCCTCAGACACAATTTTGTAAAAGCACGCAGTCACTCGAATTTTTTGATATTTGTATTCTGGGTAAACACCGCCAATACTATGGAGAGCAGGGCGGTGTCTGCGCACCCCATAAGTTCATGTTTCGTGGTCTAAGGCTGAGTACATCACAGACTCACATTCTGGTCTGTGAAGGAGGACAGAGATGGATGTAGATCCTTTGCAGAGAGGGGAGTCGAGTACCATTCCCAATGACTTCATTGTTCTTTGGAATAATAAGCCATGGATACTAAAGCACCTTTAGTTCTGGACTGACAGCCACTGATCAGTAAGTCTGCTGCATTTTATTCACTTAAATGTCTGACTATCTTCAGCGCAACTGAAATTTTGGGGGAAAAATAATAATACTTGAAGAACACCTATGCAAGAAACTACTCCTCTCCTATTCCCTCAGAACAATAAATAAACATAACTTTTCAGGGGTGATATTAGGGGTGAAGATGTGGCATTGCTAAAATTGCTTCTGTGTGAGTCCACACTTTTAGGACACTTATTCCCCCCCCTTTTTTTTTCAACTTTCTGGGTTTCATTAGTTTGTTCTGAAATTTTCCCTTATTTATCCTGAATTTTTATTTTGCTATTTTATCTTGCATCTGTTGCAGCACTTTCTTACCATTGTGTATATCTCTTTCAATATTTTTTTAATTTTTTAAAAAGATCCGCTGTTAAAAATACCAGCAGAGACTGTAAAGAGAAAGAGCACAAACCTGCTGTGAGGACAGCCTAACCGCTGAGAAGGGCGCCCTTCCTCCCAGTTGTGCCCTTGGCCCTCTTTGCTCTGTCCTCCCCCACGGTGGACCACGCTGCACCAAAGAGGAACTACCTTTACTTGGGAACCATGGGCCTGTGCTATCCAGGACATCTACCGGCCAAACTCCGGCTGCCAAATCTCCGCCCAGCCAGCTCCCCTTGCTACCCCTTGGGCAACACCTCCTAACACAACAGAGCCCAGCACTGTACCCCATTTGTAAAACGTAGGAGAACATCTAAAATCCCAGGACTCTCACCACTGTTAAAATGTGATCCAAAGCAGGGGTTCTCAAACTTTCCTGGGCATCAAGTCGCCTGGAGGGCTTGTTGAAACAGATTGGCCCCGCTTGGTCTGGGGTGGCCCCAGCAATTTGCATTTCTAACAAGTTCCCCTGCGGTGCTGATGCTGCTAGCCTGGGGCCACACTTTGAGAACCACTGCTCTAAAATAACAGTGGCCCCCTATTTAATACCAGGGCACTTCATGAATATCCCAACCTGCACCACCATGTTGGTTGTATTTTTTGGCTATCTTGGGCCCGTTACAGTAATTTTTAAAACCCATAATGGCTCTGTGGCCCCTTTGCAAAATCTCTCCCCTGGCAACCTCTCCCCTAACTACAGTGAATTAGCTTTGTTGAGAGGCTCTGCACCAGCCTAAGGCAGGGAGATGGCACATAGACCTCTATGCTGGGGACCGGAGACTCTCCTCACAGGGGACATAACAATGTAATTTCGTAGATTTCGGCATAAAAGTAAACACCCTTGTCATATCTAAATGGAATCATTGCACAGGGGGGAAAAATGTAGCAACATCTACTTACTACTAGTCACTGCTTGGAAGGAAGTGAAGTCCATTTTGTAGGTCTGATTGAGGTTCTGTGTGACCAGCTCATTCGCTCTGTGCATTACTCCAGGGGATGGTGTTGTAGTTCTGATTTCATATGCCACAACCACACTTCCGGGCCTGGGCGGAGACCACGCAGTTCAGTAAAGCAGTGACTGACCTGGAAGAGTCTAGAGGAGCGGTTCTCAACCTGTGGGTCGCGACCCCTTTGGCGATCGAACGACCCTTTCACAGGGGTCGCCTAAGACCATCCTGCATATCAGATATTTACATTACGATTCATAACAGTAGCAACATTACAGTTATGAAGTAGCAACGAAAATAATTTTATGGTTGGGTCACAACATGAGGAGCTGTATTTAAAGGGCCAGAAGGTTGAGAACCACTGGTCTAGATCCTTATGTTTTTTTTGTATGAGAAAACAAAACGGCAGGAAGGGTTCACTGATCTCAATGTGCTTTCAAACTCTAATGGAAAGCCTGAGGCAGGGCGTGGACACTCCACTGTATGCAGACAGGTAACATAAATAACAAAATAGCCAGACAGGGGTGAGTGAACGAATCACATAAACTGGCCATAGAGTGGCAGCCACATGCAGAGAGTTGTCATACAGCCATGCTGGCCCAGGGTTACCAGGGAAGCTTAATGTAAGTGAAGCAAAAATCCTCACTGTCTCACATTCTTAAAATTTAACATTGGCAACCAACTGTTTGAAAAACTGTGTAAACCCTCTCAGGTCGGCCAGGGTGCACAACCCTAGGGGCCACCACCCACATTGCAGCAGCCTGCACCTGTGGTCCTGGCTGGCCAACTTTTCTTGACTTTTCTTTTCATCATTGTGTGACATTATTTCACTTTTGTATTTCTGAATTCCCTAAACTACAAACTTACCCCATATCTTTATAAAGTTCTTGTGTGCATAGAATGAACACGAGTCCTTTTTCACCTTCCTTCTAAGTAGCTGCCTCTGTAAGGACTGAGCTACAATTCTCAGTATTTCGGCCACTTTCAGCCCCAGCATTCTGCCCCTGTTGAGTGTCCCAGATGACGCCCCTCTAACGGGCTTTTCCTCCTTCACTGATGTGTTGGTCTGTGCCATTAGATAGAAATGACCCCATTACAGCATTCTTACCTGAACCCTGTCACAGTCACCAATTTGAAGCCAGGTAAAATACTGTAACCTTTCCGGAACTGAAAAATAAAGCAGACGGTGTCGTGTAGCAAGGTCAAATGACAGAGATGTCAAAGATTAGAAACAGGATAAAATGCACATATTCCTGTTCACCCAGAGAGAAAGCTCCTCCCGTGTATGTTGTTAGCTCTGGCATCAGCTGATCTCTGAAGAAGTCATTCCTATTATCTACCTCTGAAATTCTATGTTCTCTAAAAAGCAAACACCAGGTTAAATGTAGAAACATTTACTCAGGAAAACAACTAGGAAAGAAAATGGGGGGCCTTGCCGGTGTGACTCATTGGTTGAACCTTGGCTCATGAACCAGGAGGTCATGGTTGGATTCCCGGTTAGGGTGCATGCCTGGATTGAGGGCTCATTCCCTAGTAGGGGGTGTGTAGGAGGCAGCTGACCAATTATTCTCTCTCATCATTGATGTTTCTATCTCTTTCTCCCTCTCTCTTCCTCTCTCTAAAATCAATAAAAATGTATGTATTCAAGAAAAAAGAATATGGGAGAGACAGCATGAAGGCAGAGAGAGCCATTGAACCCTAAGTGGGAAAGAGTGGGAAGGAAGGTTGGATGAAACCATCCTAGACTGCGTGTGGGAAGGTTCGGGAAGGCCTTCAAAGAGGTCTATATCTGGAAGATGTAGACCTTCTGAGCTCATTCATTAGCAGTGAGCAACAAGCACTGTCATGGCCGTCAGAGGCAGCAGCTGGGGCCCTTGGTCAATTACATTCCCTGCAGTTGGAGATCTAGGAGGCACACTCTTAAGGCCACCGCACTGCCTCATGCCTCACTTAACATATTGCAGTGCTGCTTGAGCCAATGTGGTTTATGATGATGTTTTTACCAAAGTTTGTTCCTCTGAATACCAACCCTATAGGAAATTCAATTTGACTCAAGTCACATGTACAGGACAGATGCGATGTGCAAAGCACTCTGTACCAGGTACCTGCATGGGGGGATCCAGAGTTTAGTATGTAACTCTCTTCCTCAAACATACATGATTTTGCATGTGGTTGTGTGTATGAGAAGGACTCTCATGCTGTGTAGAACTATTACATGCCAGATAGGTAAATCAGATGTCCAAGAGCTCTACGGCATCAGCACTCTAACATGGCACCCATGGAAAATGATAATATTTGTGTGGCATACCCAGGTCAGCTCCTGGCCTGAAGCAGGAGCTCAGCTGCCCAGAGAGTTAGGGAAGTGATTATCTCAGGCTACCGGTAATAATTTGTGCCATACCAGTTGGGGTGGTCTATTCCAAATAAGTTAATTCAAGTAAAGCATTTAGGTTTAGATAAAGTCATCCAATGTAATGCACTGACAATAGTGTCTGGCACAAAGTTAACACTAAGGGAATAGTCTCTATTTTCACGGGAGTAAATTTAAATCTGGCTTAAGTGTAAAGGCCTCTGAACTGTTAACATAGAGTGATTTGGAACCCTCTCTGCCAGTCTTAGGCTGACCTGCCCAAAAGATGTTAGTAGTTTCATCCATGTGCTGTGTGAAGACAAATAGAAATGTACCATCAAGTGCTTCTAGATCAAGCTCTTGGCTCTCTGAATGAGTTTCAGTTAGTTTACCAGTGTGTCACCAAATCATATCTGAATGAATTCTATTCTAAAAAGAAGTCCCACCTGAAGGGCAAGAGGATGTCCAATCATCCCTTGAACACTGTTTGATTCGAGCTCCTCTGAATTCATCATCCCAGAAGTACAGGAGTAATTTTAACATCCACATTCATAAATTCTGACAGATCCAAGCAAACTATCCACAGTCAATGCAATAGATTTAGTGCAGCCCAAAGTTTGTTTGGTTCAGAGGCCCGTGAGGCCAAAACCTACCGCTGTTTCCAAGTCAGTCTTGTAGGATCTATAGAGGGCAGAGGAGGTGTTCCTGAGGTCCTCTTGAAAGCCCACGTTGAGTCTGACTGACATTCTCAGGGTTATGTCTGAAAAAGGGGGCAATATTTAAAAATCTCATGTTAGCCTTTAAGAACACACAGGACACAGAAACATTTGCTTGATCTGATACCAAATAGCCACTCAGCAAACAAACATTTAATGAGCAGTTACTTACCTCTCTGGAGCTGGCAAAAAGGTCCATTGGGAGGCAGCCCTTTAAGGCAATTGCAACGCCCTGCAGGGGCACTGTCATGCTCTTGACAAGTGAGATTGTGAAGGCACTGTTCCTGAGGCCACCTGTAGCCTGACTCGCAGGAGCACCAGATTTCATTTCCAGTAGGTCTGCAGACTATCGTCAACCAGAACAGGGAGGAGAGAGAAGATGGTCACCACTTTTGCATTTATAGACTGCAAGTATAGACTAACTCCATATTGCCCTTCTGAGAAGTTCAAGAGTACTGCATGAGATTCCCATGGCTCCTGTATGTATCACCATGCTATTAGGCCTGAGCATCTAAAAGATGACTACTCCAACTAGCTCAAGGCATGCCTACAAAGGTGATACGAGAGATTTCTGACATCCAGTAGCCAGCCCCCAAGATGGGCCCTGACTATCCCTGCCTCTGGGTATTCACACTCTCAGATAGTTCCCTCTCATATTGTACTGGGGTTGGTCTGTGTGACCAATAGATTATAACAGAAGTATTACTTCTGAGATTAGGTTATAAAGACACTCTGGCTTTCACTTTGGTGGCTCTCTCTCATTCTCTCTTGCACCACTTGCTCTGGGGGAAGCCAGCTGTCATCACATGAGACTATGTCATGACATTTCACAAAACCACAGAGTGAGGAACTGAGGTCTCCAGCCAACAGCTAGTGAGGAACTGAGGCCTGCTGGGAATCACATGAGAGAGCTTGGAAGCAAATTTTCCACCCCTAGTTGAGCCTTCAGATGACTGCCCCTCTGGCTGACAGCTTGACAACTTCATGAGAGACCCTGAGCCAGAGCCTGCTAAGCTTTTCCCAAATTTCTGCCCTTCAGAAACTGACATGTTTGTTGTTTGAACGCTACGTTTTGGGGTAGTTTGTTACACAGCAATAGATAACAAATGAAGAGTACAAGCAAAATTGTGCCTTTTACATTTCATGTCAAATGTGAGCAGCCCAAACAGACTCTGATACTAAGGGGACACTGAAAAGAGAGAGCTGAATTTATTTCTAAAACTGGACCAAAGTCAAATCACCAGGAGCTGTTTTTTTCTGCAGACGGGCACCTGGGCAAAGACTCAGCAGAGTGACTCTCCAAAAGAAAGCCGTGAGATAGGAGGAACAACTGAGTCCCAGTGAGTCCTGGATGCTGATGCAGCCCTGTGCTCTGGAAGTCATGAGAGCTGAGCAGAAGCTTAGGGATCAGAGGGTGTCCAGGCTGCTGGTGAGGGTGGGGATCATTGGTGGGGGAATCTGAAGGGAGCCAAAAAGACCCCCTTGTCAAAATCTCTCTTTTACTGACCTGAAATCCCACTGCGAAAGCATTTTTTTGTTTGTTTTTTGAGAGGAATGTGAGCGTAGTATTTGAAGAACTTTTGACGCCCATGTAAAATACAAACTTGCTTTAAGAGGATGACAAAAGCTATCATCACCAGACCGCCTACCACATTCCAGGTATTGTTTGGTGCTTTACATACAGTCTGGCCCTTAGTTTTGTTTGCTATTATTAAAAAATGTCTTCCTTGAAAGGATCATCAAGTAAGCTGTTGGAAGGATGGGCAGGGAGAGGCATGGGAAGAGGGGAATGGAGGAAATTTGGGGGTGCTTAGATATTAGTTTCATGTTCAATAAGTCTAATCTTCATTGCCCATCCATCACATCCACTCCTTTCTGAGGTCAACTCTCCCCAGCTTTCCCCTCTGGTCCTGAGGTCCTTGAGCCACACACTCTCTCAGTTAACTATCAGGAAGTTGTCACCCCTTCAACATGTGAATAACCAGTCTTGCTGGCAGGATAAATTAAGCTTTCCCAGGGCATTCGCATCTTAAAAGAGAAACTTGCTAATTTAAATTGTAAATTTGTTAACCCAATTTGTAAACTTGGTTAACAAATTTCTAAAATGGCATAAACAGTGGAGCCCCTGAAATCACACCTCCTCTAACAGAGCGAGACAAACCTAGGAGACTGTCTTAATATGTCTATACTGAGTGTACATAACATTAGCTCACAATGAAAGTTCAAGTGTTAACAATCACAACCTGTTTGACAAAAATGAACGACTTATATTTGATACTTATTGGTACATTTTGTTTACTAGAGTAGCTTTCTAGTACTCAAATAAATACCAAAGTTTTCCATTAAAAGACTATTGGGAAGCAAAACAAAATTGACTAAAAATATATCAAATTATTAATTTTTCCCATAAATAGGGGAGACAATTTTAGATGCAGATCTGTACTGAGTGGAGACAGAGAAAGATGTTTCCTATCTTGCTCCAACATAACTGGTTTTGTGAAATGTTCTACGGAAGAGTCCTTTTCATAAATACATTTGAGGAACATTGTGGGTGACTCACAATGCATTCGATCAGAGAACCTCATGGTAACTCAAGGAAATTAACGCTAATGCAGAATTTGGTGGGGAATGGAATCCAAAGAGAGCTTTAAGGCAGCTCTTTCAGGTTCAAGCAGCATATATTAAGAGCTAAAAATTAATATGCAGACTGACACTGTGATAGACTCTTTAAAATATTAGAATTCAAAAAGATTTTTAAAAATAAGAATTTTATTCTTGTTACTATTTTAGAATAAAAAAGCCCACATCTTAGTGCTTTGCAATTTACAAAGCAGTAACCTTGTATAACATAAAGGGCAATCACATCTCACAGCTGCTATGGCATAGAGGTGATGGTCCCCTGAAACATAGGAGAGCTAACATGACCTTGGAAGGGAGTCAATGACCAGAAAGTCCAATCCCATAGTCTGGGAGGTCCTGCTTAATGCCTTACTGCTGACCTAGGCATGTACCTGGTTCCTATTTCCTGACCTATGATGCCAAAAAAAAGGGAATTGCTACGTATCAGTCTCCTGAACTCATAACTTGCCATATCCACTGATTGCCCAGGGTAAGAGGATCCAGTAGTTTTCATGGCCATATCTTGGGACCACTTTGTGACAAGCAACAAACAAACCACTAAGTAAACATGCGGTCACCATTTAAAATAAGCAAACTGGCTGCAGAGTTTACCAACAGGGATTTCATCTGGAAGGCAACGAAGTAATAAAATCACAGGTCAAGCCTGTTGGGTCATTGCACTTGCCTACTCAGTATAATTTGCTCTAATGGGAGGAGCTCAGAGAGCCTAATCCTTCATTCTGAAGCAATGGGTCTTTTACTTACCTGTTGTCACCTCTATGCTCAAAATGTTGGCAGCGGGGTCAGTGTCATTGCCTTGAATTGGGAAACTGAGGCTGTTCAGGTAAGCTTTGATAGGATCCAGGAAGGAGGCATTTTCAAAACTGATCTCAATATCAACAGTGTACTCTTTCGCTGTAGGATGACTCGTGGCAACTGAAATGAAACGTAAGAAGGGCTGTGAGAACTTAACTGTGGGTGGTGGAGGGAGAACACCGTAGACATTTTAGCACTTAAAGGTGGTGACAGGAACATGTGGATGCTGGACACATGCACATCTGCCTTTAAGAATTTCTAGAAAAGCCCTGGCTGATTTGGCTCAGTGGATAAAGTGTCAGCCCATCGACTGAAGGGTCCTGGGTTCGATTCCTGTCAAGGGCACAGCATGCAGGAGGTGGCCAATGTTTCTCTTTCTCTTTCTCCTCTTCCTCTGTTTCTCCCTCTCCCTTCCACTCTCTCTAAAAATCAATAGAAAATTATCCTTAGGTAAGGATTAAACAACAACAACAACAACAAAAGAATTTCTAATAAACTTTTTAGATGAAAAGAAGAATTTGTATACTGACCACCACCAAGTCCCTCTCATGGTGATTCTTCTCTACAACTTTACTATTTAAACCAAGAAGGCAACTGACCTGTCTGGTCTCAGAGCAGTGGTCTCTGGCCATTTAAGAGATTCACAGGCTAAGCTCAGGACTTGTCCTTTCTCTCTGTTCCCACACCCTTCTTCGTGTCCAAGGCCAAGGACCTCCGTGTGGAGAATGAACTGTGATGGGACAAGAATAGAAGCAGAGAGACCTAGCACGCAGGCTTTGGCAACAGTCTTGACAGTAAATGCCAATACATGTCCTGACTCACCAAGATGACTCAATATGTTTCAAACACCATTGAATTGACATGCATGTATTTTGAGAGCTGGACTACGCAAACTTGAGACCTCTGGGAAAAGTCATCTAGCTAATTCCCTTTGCTCCTAGCCTGGCGTGGCTTTCGGTTTTTACTCTGTGTTTCAGAATATGATAGGTGTTCCACAATAGCAAAGTTGGCAAGTTGGAAAGTAAAATGAAAGCGATCTTCATTGTTTTTCCAAATTGTCTTCAGGCTGGCTGACTGGCTATCATTCTAGATGCATCTGGTCCCCAATACATACATGCCCACTGCAGGCAGGGCAGACAGTATATGTGTATCTATATGTCTATGTCTATGTCTATGTCTATGTCTATGTCTATGTCTATGTCTATGTCTATCTATATCTATCTATATTCTTTCATAGTTTCCTATATGACATCATGTCTAGCCCACTAGCTGTAAGCTCCTCAAGGACAGGAACTGTTTCATTTCTCATGGCCTTACTCACCCCATCTGGCCTGGGGTCACCGCATAATAAGTTTAACCTGTGACTCTGAGTTGAGTCACAGATCCACCTCTCTGTCACTGCCGGAATCCTTGGCTCATTCTTGGTTGAAATATATAACTGGAGCAGAAGCCATAGCCTAGTTAGAAGCTAATGAACAGCCTTCAAAAATTAAGAAAATTTTTTACAGACACATTGAGAAGGCAAGTTGTGTTCTATTTTATTTTGTCAGTCAAGTAAGAAAAAGATAGGTAAATACCTACAAAGCAATTACCTTAAAATTTAAGTTAAATCTGGACCTATGATGCATATTTTACCATACAATGAAAAATTCTACGTCTATTTTCTAAGAGGGCAAAAATGTCTCCCATAAAATTGCAAGATTTGCTTTCAATGTTTCCAAGGATTATTTATGTGAAACACTAAAGTAGAGTAAGTTTACTATGGGAAATTCCAGTTGATAAATGTTTATGGTAGAAAATCATCATGTTTGTTTACTTACAGTTACAAACTATGTTTGTCTTAGCATTTTGGTTTAAGTCACCAACCTTGTTGAGAATTATTTCATTTTTGGCATCATTCAACTTAATATAATTAACACAAACTGTAAAAATGCAGATTTTCTTAAAATTAAGAATGCACTTTGCCCTGGCTGGTGCAGCTAAGTGGTTAGAGCATTGGCCCACATAACGAAGGGTCTTGGGTTGGATTCTCATCCAAGGACACATACCTGGGTTGTGAGTTCACTCCTCACCACTCCCAAGTTGGGGTGTGTGCTGGAGGCAACCAGTCAATGTGTCTATCTCACATAGATGTTTCTCTCTCCTTCCTCCTTCTCTTCCACTCACTCTCTCTGAAAAGCAATGGAATACATATCCTCGGGTGAAGATTAAAACAACAAAAAAGAATGCACTTTAAGGTGTATTTTCTCCTTATAAAAATATATTTCCTGCAGAACAGGTGACTTTTAAAACCCAATCTCAGTCTGTCATGATACTATGCTGTTGCTTCAAATTTCCTGGTTTTCTTTTTTTTCTGATTCTCTAATGGTTTTGCAATGAAAACAAGCTTCGGGGTGGTGGTCTGGGAGACTGCTTATCTTAATTTATGTGATCTGAACTCTAGACACAGTATGTTGCCCCTGGGGACATCTGCAAGGAGGGCAGGTCTTCCTTAGAGCACATTCTTTTTCCTGAAAAGTAATGCAGCAATATTTATACCCTCCAGAGGACTCCTAGCTCCAGGATCCTCTTTGCTGTGGTCAGTCGAATCTCCTCCCATGAATGTAAACAGGATTTCCTGGACGGGAGCTGCTTTTGAGATGAATGAGGTCTATAACAATCCCATACCCCCCACTTCATCATCCGCATTGTTGCATCCCAGGGTCTGATCACAGCATAATGTTAATGTCTGTCTGAGGGCCCTGTCTACCTCCCACCCATGAGCCCACCACTCTATGCTCTTTGCAGACTTAATTGCAGTACAAGCATGGGCCTGGAAAGCACGTGGTGATTCATGGATGTCATCACTCCCCACTGAAACCAAGGCAGTGAGTTCTTCCACTGAGATCTTCCAGGGAGCTGAGCCAAAAACTTAAAATGCTAAGAGGAAAGTTCCTGTGCCTCTAGCGAGTCCCAGTCTATGGGATCTGTGCAACTACTAATAAGAGCACCAGTCTCTAAGGCCCTCTGTCCCTTATCCACCTTTTATGTTCACTAACTTCTAAAGGAGTTTCAGAGTAACCCTTGGCCCGAGCATCACTTCTCCCTGATCAAAGACTGGTAAGTAAGAGAATCTCTAATAGAAAAGGAAACATCTTCTCCTTCAAAATGGCCAGTTCTTCCAAACAGGCTGAAAAAATAAATAAAGAAATACCCTAGTAACTCAGAAGGCTTCGGGCTTGCCATTGGGAATCCCCTATTCCAGTGTCGCCCACACTTGACTGATGATTACACCCACGTAGGGAATTCTACACACGCACAGATATGTTGGAGCTTCAGCCTACGTGAGCCAAAGTAGAGTCTTGATGGGGGAGGCCCAGAAATGTGAATTTTTCCCAATTCCCACAGGTGCTTCTAGTGATCAAGCAGGTTTGGGATCTAACATTTGAATCCAAATGAAGAAACTGAGAAGGTGATCTTGGAGAACCAATATGAACCCATAAGTTTGTTCTTGGCTTTAGCGTGGCTTTTTGTTTTCAACACCGTCTGCTGGTGCTCCTATGGGGGAACAATCGTGCAGTCTCCAAGCCTATCTGCTTACTCTTATTTTTCCTCTTTTGCTTTGAGAGAACTGACACTTGCTCACCTCTTTCTTCAGGGATACCGAATAGATCCCAGGTGATCATAATGACAGTAACACTAATAACAGCGGCTGCCATTTATCCATTACCTGCTGGGTTCGAGGGCTATGAGAACAGTATGCAAACCCCCATTTTGCAGATGACAAAACTGAAACTATATGGACAGCAAATTTTAGAACTTGGATTTGAAGCTATATTTTTCTGACTCCAAAGTTCACTTTATTTTAACTATATCCTGCCATGACTCAAACAGGAGATGATAATAAAAGTGCCCACTTTGTACATCTTAAAGGACCATAAAAATATGAGGTATTATTGTTAAATGTGTCTTTGGGAAATGTGCAATTCCCAAAGTATGTTTTGAAATAATATTAAATTCAAAGGCAAAATTATTAATGATAAATGGAAGAATTAGCTAAAACTTTGCTCCATTTGAGTCAGCATAATAAATGTCTTAGAAATCCACAGTGAGGAAAGACACAATGACCCACCGCCATTGAAATTTGTGGATTTTGGCACTGACCCTTGCTCAGTTGGTTTGTTCCTTGATTTATCTATATATATAACAGCCTGATATGCTAAGTGTCTGACCATTCGACCAGTCGATATGACGCGCACTGACCACCATGGGGAAAATACTCCTACTGGTAGGTTAACTTGCTGCTGGGGTCCGGCCGATCGGGACTGTGCAAGACAGGCCAGACACACCCTGGAGCCAACCTCCTGTGGTCCCTCCCTGGCCTCTAAAATATTTCTTCTAATTAATTTCCTTTCAATGTGCACAAATCCATGCACCTGGCCTCTAGTTGATTTATAAGTAACATTACTATATATTAAGTGGCTACCTCCCAGGCACTGTGCTTGGTGCTGGGGACACAGGGCATATTCTGCTCACAGCCTCAGACAGGCCTACAGTTTGAATAGAAATGCCAATCTCTGCCTCTCCCCTGTCCCAAACCTGAGGACTTGCAGGAAAGTGATTCTTCTGTCCTGCCTCAGCTACAAGGAACCAGGGGGAGCGCAGGGCTGTTCCCCCACCCCTCTGTGGGTGTGTTAAGAGGCTTCCATACTCGTCTGCTGCCCCTGGGCCACCTGATTCCAGACAGTTTAAAGTGTTTTCTTTTTCTTGGCTCCTGTGCCCTGGTGTTGTTTGTCTGAATTTTTCTGACTCACCGATGCCCCAGTGGAAGGTAGCACATTCCAGGTGTCACCGTGTCACAGATGGAGGCCTATCTGCAGGCCCAGAAGGCACAAACCAGCCAGGATTTCCCCTCTCCTTCCCCATAAATCACTGCCCACCACACGGCACTTATCTTAAAGAGACCTTTCTGGAAAGTTGGCCACAAACTGAGACAAGCAGTTCTGTCTTAGTCACAGCTGTTAAAGCAAACAATACTACTTTTGCCCGGCAACTCTAATAGGAATTATGGCTTCTCAAAAGTCAGAGCCAAATTAGATCCATAAATTAATCTCCCACCTGCAAAAGAATGAAGGCTGCTAACTTCACCCAGGGGACATGAGGTTGGGTGTGGCTTTCTCTTGAGCAAAGAGGACAGTGCATCTTTATCACTGGGTTTGGCTCTCTTGTTTCTCCCCCATCGCTCTGTAGCAGGGAAATATTAAGCGATGGCTGTTTTTCTGTTTTCATGGCATGTTCTAGTAGGTAGCAATTTGGCAGCATCATAGTCAAAGTTCTCCCTTTAGATTTTAGAAAGGTTTGTTCTCATAGGGCTCAACCACCAGAACCCCTGACTCTGGCTTACCTGGCAGGTGTGGATGGAGGAGAGGGGGAAGCACAGTGTCGTAAAACACTGGGTTGTGCAGTCTGGGGAAACGAATCCATTCTACTGACTAATCATCTTCAAAGGATGAACCAGATCTGCTGTAGACTTTTTTTAAAGGGGTGGGGATGAAATGCATTGTTCATTCCTCTAATCTATGAAAATCATTGGTGCTTTGCTTGAGCCCAGATCAAAATGTTTGAAGAAAGAAACTTTATTTTTGCAACTTAAGGGTGGTTTTTATGCTTGAGACATTTCCACATGCCATGTATATTGTAACTCCTGCAGTTCCATGCCTCCTGCTTGTGTAGCAGTGTATGGTGAACACATGAAAGAGAATGTGTGTATGTGTCTGTCTTTTTAAATATGTATAAAGCTGTTGTTTTCACTCCATGTCACTATGTGATATTTCATATGTATGGTTATACTGATAATAATGGGTTTTGTAAGTTTTTTGACTATGCATGAATAATAATAAATGTGTACGGCTGGCATGGGTAAAAAAAAAAAAGTCAGCCTCATATAAAGTTCTTTTCTGAGTGCAGGGAAGACAGTGGTCCCACTTCTCCTTGCTCTACAAAGGGGCACCAAGAATCATGGGATGGAATCTTACAGGCCAGAAACATAGGTTGAGAACTACGACTCTTAACTCTGAGCATGGACTTTGAGCCAGAGAGAGGTGTGTGGAATGCCTTCTTACCTGGGCAGGCATTAACCGCTGTGAGCCACATTTTGCTCATCTGCAAAGTAGGAGTAATATTATCTCTGCAGAGTTGCTGTTAAGGAGTTGGATACTGAATGCAGATCCCTAGCAAATTGTCTGGCATATTGTAACCATTCTGAAACAGCAGATAGAAACAATAATACTGATTTTTAAAAATGTAATGAGCCCTGGTGGTGTGGCTCGGTTGGTTGGAGTGTCATCCCATGTACTGAAAGGTTGCTGGTTCAATTCCCAGTCAGGGCACATATCTAGGTTTTGATTTTGATACCCAGTGGGGGTGCATAAGGGAGGCATCTGACCAATGTTTCTCTTTCACATCAATGTTTCTCTCTCTCTCTCTCTCTCTCTCTCTCTCTCTCTCTCTCTCTCTCTCTCTCTCCTCCCCTCTCTCTAAAATCAGTAAAACATCCTTGGGTAAGAATTAAAAAAAAAATTAATGATTCTATTCTTTGCCAGTGTCTGCTGGTAGTTTAAGCAAAAGTTGCTATTTCCATTAGGTCTCAGCTTGGAGAGTGTTAAACAAACAAACAAACAACACTAATCAGAGATTGAAAGAAAAAGCACTCCAGGTATTAAAGGTCAACTCTGAAACCAAACTCAAACACCAGGCTGAGAGCATCCGGCCTTTCATCTTGCTCTGCCACCACCGGGGCCTGCTCGGAGCACTGCCTGCCACCTATTATCACAGGAAAGATTAAAGCCATGAAAACCCTCAAATCTGTCTCTCAACCTGGAAAATGTATAGCATTTCCTGGACCCAGATCAAAAGGACCCGCACACCCGGGCTGCCAGGGCTGCAGAAAGGCACAGGCGGCCAGCAGCCCAGGGAGGTAGGAGCCTCGCTCCCACTGAATAGGTGTAAAGGTAAGCTCCCGTACAGGGTTAGGACATCCTGGATCTCTTTTTTTGAAATGTTGTCTCCTACCGGTCTTTCCTTTTGAAGCTGAATTAAAACCAATGAGGACTCTTCAGCCCAGGGCTGAAGGTACATTCCCAGTCAAACTTGGAAGAAACCTGGTGTGGACAATTTCCTAAATCGACATAGGGGACATATTTGTGTGACTTCTTACCAGTAGCTTCGACTTTCAGTCCCCTATGAAGATTACCCTTAAGACTACATTTCAAGTTTGTTGACAAACCTCCAAAATAAGATGTTCGTTCCCACTCCCGTTTCTACCTGTGGCCTCCACATCCCCCAGGCACCCAGGCTTGTGCTCCTGGGAGTTCACCTGGACCATCCCTCCCCCTCACCCCCACATAGGATCTGTCTCCAGGTCCCTTTCGTCCACTCCTCAAAATGCCATTCACCAGGGCTCCCTTTCTCCTTTCCTGTCTCACCCCAGGGGCTGGAGCCAATGACGGTCCGCACTGCTGAGCCTCCTCGCTGGTCTCCCGGGCAACCTCCTCATCCAGTTCACTTAGCCAAACCCTCTGGCTGGCTCTCCCTTCAGATGGCTTCCATCAGTCCCACCTCTCTGCCGGCCTCTCAGTCTAGATAGAATCTACTTCCTGGTGTCATCAGGACATAGTTCTTTGACCCCTTCTTATTTCCTTCTGTTTTACAGGCAGATGTGCACTCATTCCTGCTCAGGCCTCTGGGGCTTCTGTGCAGGCTTCTCTTCCCAGCAGAGTCTTACAACAGTTTTCCTAAAATGCTGACTCCTGTGTGATGGCATTCATCCTGACTCTAGTGGTTACATGGGAACTTCTCTGAACCAGGGCTATTTCAAGCTCTTTCTAATACAGTATTGTTTTTCTTAAAATATATTTTATTGATTTTTTACAGAGAGGAAGGGAGAGAGATAGAGAGTTAGAAACATCGATGAGAGAGAAACATCGATCAGCCGCCTCCTGCACATCTCCTACTGGGGATGCGCCCGCAACCCAGGTGCATGCCCTTGACCGGAATCGAACCTGGGACCTTTCAGTCCGCAGGCCGACACTCTATCCACTGAGCCAAACCGGTTTCAGCCAGTATTGTTTTTATATGTAAATTAGTTGACTTTGTTTTTAGCAAATAAAGTATTAAAACAAACAAAAACAAATAAACCCCCAGATAACCCAATTAACATTTAAAAAAATAATATGTACACAATATTGTTTATTCCCCTCCACAATGCTATAATATAATAGAGGCCCAGTGCATGAATTCTTGCACATTGAAAGAAAATTAATTAGAAGAAATATTTTAGAGGCCAAGGAAGGACCACAGGAGGTTGGCTCCAGGGTGTGTCTGGCCCATCTCGCCCAGTCCCAATCGGCCAACCGCAGCAGCAAGCTAACTTATTGGTCAGAGAGTCTGTCCCCTGGTGGTCAGTGCACATCATAGCAACTGGTTGAATGGTCGAACGGTCGGACACTTAGCATATTAGGCATATATATATATATATATACATATATATATATGTGTGTGTGTGTATATATATATATACATATATATATATATATGATGTGTGTGTGATAAATGTGATACATATAGTACTACATATGTAATACATTATTTGGTATACATATCTATTTCTATGTATATATGTGGTTTTGTGTGATAGATGTGACATATATGTGTGTGTGTGATATAAATATATATCAAGGGCTCAAGAAGTTATATAACTGAGCAAAATGAGTTAGGAAAAAGTCCACAGTGTTCTCAGAATAAATATGAGTATTGATCCAATCTTTAAAGACAATTCTATCCCAAGCTCTAAAGACTTGGTCCAGTGTCTCAAAAGAAAATTTCTTTTGAGAATTCTCTTTCTCTCGGAACCACTGTTTGAGTCTTTCTGGTGTTAAGGCTCCAGAAAGGGTGCTGCGCGTATACATGAAAGAGAATACCACACTGAGAACCAGAGCGCAAGGCTTTCAGCTCGCTAACTTCACACACCAAGCAGAACAGACACCTCCGTGTGGCCTGTGCTGCATGTAACCCTCCTATTGCTTCCTCTCATAGTCACGCTATTAACTGCAACTCACGTTTCAAGTATCTGTTGCATAGTGCCTGGGCCTCTCCATGGCCCTCCCTTCCTTCCTTCCTTCCTTCCTTCCTTCCTTCCTTCCTTCCTTCCTTCCTTCCTTCCTTCCTTCCTTCCTTCCTTCCTTTCTTCCTTCCTTCCTTCCTTTCTTCCTGTTAATCCTCACCCAAGGATATTTTTCCCATTCATTTTTAGAGAGAGTGGAAGGAGGGGGAGTGACAGAGAGAAACATCGATGTGAGCCTGCAAATGAGGTATGTGCCCTTGGCCAGGAATGGAACATGAGACCCTTCAGTCTGTGGGCTGACGTTCTAGCCACTGAGTCAAACCAGCGAGGGCTCTATGGCCATTTCTTATTTCAATCATTTAGTAAAAGTACAGAGGCCAATCCATCTCCTGCAAATGGCGAGTTGAGTGATTAACAAATCCCAAAGGACTCTGGAGGCGTGAGAGCACAGAGGACCATATGTAATAAATGGAAACGAGGTTTTCATGGTGATTTATCATCATGAGAGTTTTTAATAAAGCATGTCTGGAAAAATTGTGGAATGTCAAACCCTTAGATGTGGAAGCAGTTTCCTCCCCAAGGGCTAACCTCTCGTGCTGTTGCCATGGGTCACAAACAGCCGCGGGAAGTGCAGGAAGATGTTACTTTTAAAGCTGTGGGTCCCCCACTGTCCCTGGGGAAGCGGGCAACCAAGACCTAGAAGAAGCTGGCAGGAACCTGGAGCTAGAACTCACCCTTTTTGAACTCACTGATTTTAAAAAGTCTTTCAAATTGCTGCATGGGGGCACCTGTGGCCCTGTGCCTGTCACAGGGGGCAGGAAGTGGGGGTAGACATAATGATGCTCTTTTTATTTTATTATTTTTTATTTTATTTTTTTTCATTAATCCTCACCTGAGGATATTTTTCCATTGACTTGTAGAGAGAGTGGAAGGGACTGGGAGAGACAGAGAGAGAAACCTTGATGTGAGAGAGACATCCATTGGTTGCCTCCTGCACACACCTGAAGCAGGGCCAGGGATCAAGCCTGCAACCAAGGTACGTGCCCTTGACCAGAATCGAACCTGGGACCCAATGCTCTACCCACTGAGCCTACAGGGCTAGGGCCATAATGATACTCCTTTTGAAGCACAGAAAGTGCCGTCTGCGCTGCAGACCACTTCAAGCAAGGAAGGAAGAAAGGGGGAGTGGGGATCCCATAGGGATAGGAAACAAAGCTAAAACAGAAGCAGAAAGAGAAGAGAAAGGAAAAGGAAAAAGGAAAGAAAAATAAGGGAAGGAAAAGAAAATTCTCAGTGGTATGACCTTCCAATGAGGATTTTGGGAGCTTGATAAAATGTGGTCAGGTTCTAGTTTCATGGCAGTGCGGTCTGGTTGCTGAGCTGTGAGGGATCTAACAGACACCTCCACCCTGACCTCTGACAAGCCTACTCCCTTCGGCAGCCCAGCCAGTCTTTCAGACCACAAGACTGAGCAGAGCAAGTCACAGCACGTCTGGAAAATGATCCCATCACAATGCTAGACGTAAGAAGTTCTACCTTCTACACAGTTGGTGTAGCCACAGGCCAGCAGACTCAACAATAGGAACAGATTCTCTGAACTCACAAAGGGGCAGCTATACAGAGACGTGCACTCTAGCTTCATTTGTTCACTCACCTATTGAGAGACTGGGCTAGAAGCCAGGAAGAGTTCAGGGGCGCTCACGTCTACTAGGGATGACAAACAGGAAGCAGCATGACAAAGCATTGGGACACTGTTGCGCTACGGGGATGTATCAAGGGCAATGGGAACCCAGAAAGCAGCCCCACCCTATCTGGGATTTGATGGAAGACCTTACATGGCAGGAACCCCTGTGAATTGAGACTTAGGTCAGAGTCCCTTGGACAAGCAAAGGGGGATGGTGGGCAGGGCACTGGCTGTGTGAAAGGGAACAGGAATAGAACATGTGGGAAAGGCAGGCAGGGTCCATTCTGTAGGACTCAAGCAGGTAATTGGATTTTATCTTCAAGGCAATTGGGAGCCCATGAAGAATTTTATGCAGGGAAATGAAAGCATCAGGATGATGCTTTTGAAAGGTTCCTATGAGAAAAGTAGGAGAATTTGGTTCTAGGAAAAACCAGCCTGCAGATGTACGCTGACACCCGCCCAGGTCCTGCACATGGGACAGGACCCCAAGGATCGTTGTACATGGAGGTGTTTACAGCTCTCACTGCCTCAACCCTGCAGGGGGCAGAACCCTCTATTTTCCAGACCAGCTTTTGAAATTTAGTGGGAAAATTAGAGTGGGAGACAGAGGAGAAGGACTTGAGTCTAGTGATTAAGTGGATCCAGAAAATAAAGTGATAAGTGAGAATTGAAGAGGTTTTCTAAAAAGGCAAAAGGAAAGGCTGCAGGATTGAGAGTAGAGAAGCAGGCTTTTGGGGGGTGGAGGGCAGCTGAGGAGACGGGCACAGGTGGTGGGAGGGGGAAGGGGCATCGGAATGTTGCTAAGATCCCTTTCGTGCCATTTGGTAGAGAACGGAGTTTTTTTGTAATTACTTCTAGATATTGAGACTGAACTGTAGATCACACTGTTTTGAAAGGTTAGAGCCAATATCATTTAATGGACTCACTAGAAGTGATTGACAAGAAAGAGTTTACATACCTGCTCGTTTCTGCCTCAGTGGCTCCTCCCCTGCTAGTTCATGCTCCTGGAGATTCTGAAAGAACATTTTAGAATTGTCAGTTAGTGGTAAAGACGTCTTTCCACTGCGGCGTTCTGCTCCCATGCCCCACATGTTAGGGCTGGGTTTAGGGCTGCAGAGTCGGGGTTAGCACCTTGTGCCCAGTGAGTGAGTGCGAGGTGAACAGCAACTCAGTGGTCGGGAAAATGACATGGACTCGGCTCTGTACTGTGACCTGGGAATTCACTTTCTATAGACCAGTCTCCAGACCCAGGAGTGGAAGACATCACCGTGTCTGAGTTTCTCAGAGTTCCTGCAGTGTGAGTCCTGTCAAGAAGTATAAATCCTGGTGTCGTCAGCTTGTGCTGCTTGCCCATGACTGGAACCCTGACTCATTCCTTTGGCCTTTTCGACAAGTCTCACGGCTTCTTCTTGGCACTCCGCCTGTCCCCATGGGAGTACTCCTGCAGCATTAGGGCCATTTAGATGGTCCATGCTTAGAAGTTATTCTCTCCTTCCCGGCTCCTTTTTCTCCCGATGGTTGCTTTCTGTGGCAGGGACCCTGAGAGCCAGCTCCAGAGTCAGCCTGCCTGGCTACAACGCTGTGCCACTGACTAGCTATGTGACTTTGAGGACTTTATTTGTGACTTTGAGGAATTTATTTGTCCTCCCTGAGCCTCGGTTTTCTTTTCTGTGAAACAGAATAATAATGGTACTGACCTTATAGAATTGTTATGAGAATTAAGTGAACTATAATGTGGTACATAGTAAGTAAGCTCTTAATAAATGTTAATTATATCACAAGGCACAATAGTTAAAAACAAGGACTCTGCAGACATTGACTTCAAATCTGAGCCCTGCCATAAAATGGCTGTGTGACCTTGGGCAAGTTACTTCACCTCTCTGTGCCTCAGTACTCACCTATAACATAGGGATAAAAATAGCCCGCGACAGGGGATTGCCAAATGCTTAATAAGCCTCCGGCATGGAAACTAGTTTTGGTGACATAGTAAATGCTATCCTGAGACAGGGCTTCACGTTGTTCTGGGGCACCATTCCCATGGACCACGGACCTCTCTTTCTGCACACGGCCTCCTGCCGCATCTCTGTAAAGCTCATCTCCGGTCATCATGTGGCTTCTGGTTTAGGAACTGACACTGATGGGCTTTCCTGTTGGGATCAATGCCAGCTCCACAGCTGGTAACCACACCGTGATCTGGAACAGGTCTCTTAGCTCCACCTGCCTCCAGGTGGACCTCTCTGTGAATGTTCTTCCCAATCTGAACCCCCTTTAAGGTCAATAGAGGAGCCCTGCCTTTCTGAGGCCTCCCCACACAACTCCTGCCCACAGAGGTGTGTTCGTTCCCACAAACTCCACACACCTATGAACCTCACCCGAGGCACGGCTCATTCTACTATCTGCACTGTCTACCATTATTTCCTAGTTATCTCACATCATAAGGGTAACAAAAGTAATAATTCCTAAGATGTGTTCAACATCCCGTGCCAGACACTATTAATCCCTCGATGTATGCTAACTTACTTAATTCTCACGACAGCCTATGGTACTGCCATTTCCCACATTTCACTGATGAGAAAACCAGCACAGAGAGGTCCAATAACCTGGCAAAGGTCACACAGCCCTTAAATAGCAGAGTCAGGATTTGAACCTAGCTAGCCTGGCCCCACGTCTGCAGCTGTCCACACAAGCATCATTTAATCAGGAGATTCTCCAGAAAACTGTGGTTTTGTCTCAGGGACCCACTCTGTCTTTCTCTTGTACTTTTTCTCTACTGCCTCTTCTCATCTCCCGTCTTTTCGATGACGAGTATTAACATCCATGGGAACTGGGGAGAAACTGTACCTGACAGCTCATAAATGTTCTTGAAGAATGACTAGAGCAGTGATGGGTGACGATTGGAATTTTAGAAGCCCAGATGCTACTTCGCTCGCGGTGAGGTTATTTCAGCTGCGCTGAATATGAGGAACCAACCCCAGAAGGAGCAGCGTCCACACCCAGGGCTGGTTCCTGCCGGCTTCCCCTGGAGCCTGCGTTGGCCCTGTGCCCAGGCGGAGGGGAAGGGTCTTCCGCTACATTCCTGCCTCCCTCCTCCCTGGGGCCTGGCCGTGGGGCGTGGGGAGTGGGGGCCATCAGAAGCTTTCTCGGTCCACATTTCACGGGCTGCGGTTGGGAGACTCAGCCTGGGAGAAGGTGGCCACTGGCGGTGACCTTTGGTCACCTGTCCCAGGTGGAGATGTTATTTGCTCCATTTCCCAGTGGGGTAAAGATTGGTGCTGGCAGTTGTCCGCTAAAATGAAGATACATTGCAATGCTCTCATGCAAAGTATTTGAAACCTTTGTGAGCTTAAGGGTAACTTGCCTCTCCTCTCTGCAATCTGATTTAGCAGGTCTGGGAGGGGGTGCGTGTGAAGAAAACTGCCTTTTTAACCACATATCCTCTCACGTGAGGCCAACCTTTGAGAATCACTGCTTCTGAACTAGTTCCTGACTCTCTGGTGATTATTGGGAACTTTCAGGGAACATCTTTGCGAAGTGTTTGCTGCTCCCACAACTCTGTCACCTACTGCCTCTCTATTGTCCAATGAGCATTCACAGCTTTTTGTGAGAATAGCCTACATTTTATTGTGAGCCCTGCAATCTTCGGGAGGAATGGAGGGAAAATACACTGAAGGCAATAAAACCTCCCAGGAGCTTCCCCGTGGTGGTGGTAACTCTCCCAGGTTTGAGAAGGAGCAGAGGACTGGCTGCCAGGTCTGGGGGCCTGGACTTCCATGAGGCAAATGCTGGAGTCTCCCCACCGCTGCTCTTCCTGGTTGGAAAAGCTGTGCTCACTCTAAGCATAAGCTTCTTGTGGAAGATACTGGGCTGGGGCACACCAGATGCATGTGAAGTCTCTAGCTGTGGTGTGTGTGTGTCCACGTATCCAGCTGGCCTGGGGCTCATGGGGGTTGGGGGTAGCTTCATCCTCCTGAGTCCTCATGTCACCCCAGTTCTAGGACCTCTGAGACTCCAGAACTTCCCATTTTTCTTAAACTTTGGGCACTGAGGACTCATGAGGGAACATAGATCCTGCCAGGGGCTCCTGCCAGGGGCTCCCACTGCTGAGATGAATGTTTACTTTGGATGAGATCACAGAGCCTCCCGCCGGGCCTCCCTCAGCTTGCCCACCTAGAAGTACCCAGGCGAGTGTCTGAGCGACAATGGGCAGCTTCTCCAGAGGGGATTTCCTGACAGCCAAGCTTCAGCCAGAAGACCCGAGGTCAGCGATTCCAGGAAACGCCCCACCTGTTCCACATGACTTTACAAACAACCATGGAGGTGGGGCTATGGCCTGAAGAGGGTGTAGACAGTCAGTCAGGAATAAGAGGTGACTTTTATGTGTAGAAAGAAAATTCCCATGGAACCTGATGATAAGGGATCCTCAAAGGTCACTGCTGTTGCCATATCTCACCCCTCTTTGTCAAGGCCCTGTCCCTCACTCCTCTTTGCCTTGACCTGGAATCCCAGATTTAAGATCTTTGCCTCATTCTGTATATATAAAGGCTAAGTGACCGTCCAACTGTCCGACTGGTAGCTATGATGCGCACTGACCACCAGGGGGCAGACACTCAATGCAGGAGCTGCTGAGCTGTGGTGACTTGGCAGCTGCGGTTATTGGGTGATGCACCGGAACCAGAGAGGAGGGAACCCTATTCTGGGGTGCATCACCCAAGAACCTCCCTCTCACAATCTGGGACCCCTTGGGGATGTCAGAGAGCTGGTTTCTGCCTGATCCCCGCAGGCCAGGCTGAGGGACCCCACCTGCTGGAGGGACCCCACTCACTCTGCAGACAACCTTTGAGCTGAGCCACAGCACCGCCCCAGGTGTGGCTAGCCGGGGAGGGACCTTGGGAGGTTGGCTCCAATGTGTGTCTGGCCCATCTTGCCCAGTTCCACCCCGCCAGCCATCTTCTAATTAATTTCCTTTCAATGTACACTAATCCATGCACCCAGGCACTAGTATTAAATAATTATCTCAACAAGGATCCTGTTGGAATCTCTCCTCGCACAAGCATATTAATTAACACAGGTTTATTTGTACTTGAATAGTAAAAATAACTACTAAATCTTAAGTACTTGCTCTGTGTCTGTCACTGTGCTAAGACATACATGTGCGCAACATTTAATCCTCCCAACCAATTGAGGAGGAGATACTATTTATTCTCATATCATGTAGGGGAAATAGGTTAAGGGAGATAAAGAAATGTGACTCTTTCCAAAGCTAGTGAGGGTCAGAGCTGGGCTTCAGACTCAGGGCTGAGGCCACAGTTGAGAGTGGACAGCCTTGCTGCTGAAAGTGTGTTCACTGGAACAGGGGTAAGTGGCGGAAATACAACATCTGGGGCTCCACCCCAGCCTTCCTGAGTTGAAATCTGCATTTTAAGAAAGTCCCCAGGTGGATTCATGTGCACATTGAAGTCTGAGAAAGTACATCATCCACCTCAAAAGCCCACCACCCCTATTTGCACACCCATGTTTATAGTAGCTTTATTCTCAATGGCCAAGAGGTGAAAGCAACCCAAGTGTCCATTGATGGATACAGGAATAAAAAAAAAGTAGATATACATCAGTGGATCATTATTCAGTCTTAAGAAAGGAACTAAATCCTGATGCATATTATTACATAGACACATTTTTAGGACATTATGCTAGGTGAAATAAGCCAGTCACCAAAAGACAAATACTGTGCAATTCCACTTATAGGAAGTACTTGGAATAGTCAAAATTATAGAGACGAAGTAGAACAGTGGTTGCCAAGTGCTGAGGGAAGGGGACAGTGGGGAGCTGCTATTTATAAGGTATAGATTTTCAGTTTTGCAAAATGAAAAAGTTCTGCAGATTGGTTGCATGGCCATGTGAGTATATTTAACAGTACTGAACTACACACTTAAAAACTGTCAAAATGGTGAATTTTATTTCAAAAGCGATAATTGTCTTTTAAAAGCTCATCACTATGCATTTAACATGATAGACGGCCAGCCATGGAAGCTGGGTGGCAGCTTAGAGCAGTGTAAGCTGATGAGAAGGGCTCAAGTGTACCTCTCCTATGGGGGTCTTTGGCCTTTGGGCTGTATGAAGATATTATATCTTGAATACAGATCTAGGAAGAAAAAGGAGGCAGGCTTTTGGAGAGAGGGGACCTTCCAGGTAGATCAAGTTCAAATTCTACTAGCAGCTCTTGGAGGTCAGGGGCTTATCCCCTGACAGCCTGTGCCACCGGGCAGATGGAGAGGCTTTGCTAGGGCCTCTGCAATGAGGGCCAACCTGGCACAATGGGAGGGCACGAGGACCCTGGAGCAGAGGTAAACCTAACTCCATTGATGTGATCCCCTCATGCTCTGGTTTTCTCCCCACGTGCCTGGGGTAACTAGAGCTCTGCACTGACCCAGTACATCCACAGGAAATGTAAGCATCTCCCTGTGTACCATATATGCGCACACTGCTGCACATAATTGTCCGGGTCACACTCTGCACACAAACTATATCGCCCGAGTCAGCGGAGACATTTAAAAAAGACAAAGAAAACCTAGGTGAAATGATGAAAGACGTGAAAACAGAAAATAGGACATGCATAAAGTCATAAAACAAAATCCTGAAAGTAGGACCAAACATTTTAAATATGACATTAACATGAATAAATTATACACCACAACCAAAGTCAGGTTCACTCAGGTTTGATTTCAATGGGGAAAAAAAGCCTTCAACACATGTTGTTTATAAAAGAACTATTAAAGCAAAGTGATATATTAAAGGCTAAACAAAAAATAAAGGACAAAGATCGGGCAAACACAATACAAAGACAGGATGGACAACGAATTAAAATTAAAAGGGGCCAAGCACGGCAAAAAGAGACATCTCCAAGGCTAAAATCAACCAATGAAGCCACAACAATGGTGACAGACTAAATAAAGTAGCACTAAAATATCTTCTTTAAAAATCAGCAGAAAAAAACATTACAGTAGAAGAAATAATAATAGCAAACAGTGCTACAGTAATTAATATGTGCCAGGCACTATTCTAAGGCAGCTTATAAATATTAACTAATTTAGTTCTCACAGCAGTCATAGGGAATCAGTGCCATTATTATCATTGTTTTATAGAGGAAGAAAGTGAAACACAGGGAGAGCGCCATTAATCTCCCAAGCTTCATAACCCATAACATATTCTATCTCTGATATATGGAGTAAGCTAAGGAAGGAATAACCCAAAAATGTCCCAAAAAAAATAATAAGACAGCACTTATCACCCCATTAGTTAAGGAAAACTCCCATTAACTTTCCAAAGACAAAACTACCTGGATAATTTGTCAACAAAAAGCTTGAAGATATCTCTGCCCCTTTAGCTATCTCAAGCCGTGATTATCACACACAATGAACACCTTTTGAAATGTGCTGTAGTCTGATGCTCAAGTTACAATGAATCCTTTGAGAACATCCATCCTTTTCAATCCTCAAAAACTGCCTTACAGTCACTGTTGTCTGTTTCACAGAGTACAGCTTCAGGTCTAGAGGTGGCAGTGTCATTCAAAAGGGAAGACTGGGGGATGTTCCACTGATTTCAGAGCAAGACAAGTTGTCACCCATGAGTAGATACACTACTGTCCATTTAGGTTTACCTCTCCTACCCCCATTTACAACATTTTCTCACAGACCCTAAAATTTTTTTAAGCCACTTCTGTCTGTGATATTCCCAGGATATCAGAAAAATGTGACAAGGAAAAATACAGCAGACAGGGATTTACTCACCAAAGGATGAACAGTAGACTCTATATTCCAGGTCGCTGTGACTTGGGAAGAATAAATCACAAGGATCACGAAGCACAATGTGGTTCTCCCTGGATGTTTCATTTCTTCAAGTTTGAGTTGCTTTGCCTGAAAGGGAAATGTGATGGTTTAGAGATAGAGCAAGTTATTTATAAAACATGGAGAGAACTTGCAAACCCTATCTCAAAGGCCACACTACAAAAGGACCTTTTCAGCAGAGAAAGGAGGTGCGTTAAGTATCTACTCTTGAGAACAGCCTCTACCCCAAACCCTTGGGCGAGGAAATGTGAGGCAGGATGAGGGTTGGGGAGGATGGGTGATGGTACCTGTAAATAGGACAGAGGTGGCAGGCTTTGGGGTACGTTTTCTTATACATGGAGAAGGAGAGAGATAAGGAACAAGAAAAGAGAAAGAGGAAAGAGAGGGAAAGTAAGAAAAAGGGAAAGACTATTTAGTACGAAATAATTTTAACCTTGGGATCCAGTACACATAATATATGAACAAAAGAGATTAATACTTAACCTTTGCTACATGCAACACTGATATTTTCAATTCTCGTCTATCCTTATTTTTTCTTTTAATTTAATTTTTTATTAAATTGACTTCATGACCCATAAGTACGGAAAATCCTAGACTTAAACCATAAAATTATAAGTTGTATTTTATAGTCTTATAGTATGTAGTGAAGAATATTAATATTATAATATGACCCATCCTATGTATTGATTTTTGTTGCCTCTTGCAAATTTTCTATTGCTTTTATTATTTATTCTCTTTCTTATACTTTTATTTTATTATCATTTTTTAATTTATCTTTATTGCTGAAAGCACTGACCGCCCCCTCCACCTCGCTCCGCCCCCTCCCCTGGCCTTCCCCAAACTATTGTCCATGGGCTACGCCTATGTGTTGATTTTTGATAGCTATTGTTTTATAATGATGGTGATGAAAACAAAGTTTTTCGGTGACCTGATTACTTACTATGGCAATTAAAAAGAAGACTATCAGATGGAAGAATCCCAAATCTTATGGGTCTGGGGACCAGGAGAAACTGCCTTGTGGAAACTCTTTCCCTTACTGACTTTCCTATGTCCATGTGTTCTGAAAAGAGCACTGGACTAAGAAATGGGTAGGGATTAGGATCCAGGATTACTATAAACTAGCTGTGTTTCCTCGAATAAGTCAGTTATCTGAGTCTCAGTTCCCCCATCTGTGATATGGGGATAATGACACCTCCTCTAATTCTCTCGCAGACTTTTCTGAGACTCAAATGCAACTAAAAGCCATGAAGAGCTCCAGGGGTGCGGTCTGCTGTGGTTTTCACTCTGACTGCTGGTGGAATCCAGAGGGCAACCATCAGGAAGGGCAGTCCTTGGCCCAGGCGCAGCAGACAGTGCCAGGCGACCATAGCCAAGATAACACAGAAATGACCGCCAAGACTTACATGCTGGAGAGAATTGTGTTTCAATCACGAGCTGCTGGCTGCCTCCTTTTCCTTTTCCCCAGTTGAAAAGAGGGAAGTATAAGGCCTTGGTAAACTGACCCAATTGGCAAACCTGGCAATCAAATACATTTTTAAAATTCTGCAACCCGATGGTTTTCGGAAAATGCTTTGCAATTTGAGTTACAGGAACAGATATTTGAGATCAGATGCGTCTGCTGATGGGAAATCATAGCAACTCATTGCTCAGTTCTCTACCTGAGGTTTTTTTCTCCCTGGTTGAAAGAGTGTGGGCTTTTGTGGATATTGGGCAGCTGGTTCAGTGTGGTGATAGCAACTGTTCCCAGGATGAATGGAGTTATGTAGGAGGCAACTTAATTTTTTCAGGCCCCAACATAGTGTTGGCTGGTTCCATACTGAGGCAGTTAATCAGGGGATGACACTTAGTAATTGAATGGTTAATGAACCTCCCTTAATTTGTGACACCCATGGAGGGACTCAGGTATTAGAAGGACCTAAGCTGACTCCATATCTTTCCACCATTCTCCAACGTTGGCCTTTCGTCGAGTGAGCAAGAATTATAATGTCCCTAAGTGGTTACATCTTGTCCTTCTGTATAGCCCACCATCCACTACTGTCTACTGTCCTCATCTTCCTCAGCCTTCCCTAGGTCAGCTCTTGATTAAATCAACATTCTTTACTCAAAGGAAGTATTTGGTGACAACAAAAATCACAAGTCAATAGAAATAGAGAAGTAGGGAGGACCCCACTGTGGGGAGGGGGTTCTCTGGGTGCAGAAGAGTGATGACAGCTGTGTGCAGTCACCAGTCACACAGCACAGGTGAGGGGTTCACCACCTGAAAGGAGAATGCCCTCCCTTTGAGAGAGAGGTCATTTCAAAATATGTGACAACCAGTACATCATGGGCCTGACCAATCAGAACAGTGATACCAGCTGAAGATCAGTTCAGCTTTTGAGGTTGCTACTGCATGTGGGGGGAAACCTGAAGACACACTTGTCTTACCTAACCCTCCAGCTCAAAGCTATTCTTGCCTGTGAGAAAGGCAGTAGAAGATCTTTAACTTGGCTAATGGAGACAAAAGTCCAAATTTATCCAGTTAAAAGTGAAGAGCATTATCCCACATTCACAGCAATGTGTCTTCAGTAGCGCTCCCTTAGTCATAAATCCCCTAGAGCAGTGGTTCTTGTTTACTCCAAATTCCTGGAGTTAAGGACGGATAACCGCTAAGAGATACAGAGACAAACAGCAAGAGAGAGAAAATGATCTGATATCACTCCCAATATCTTTCTCTTTTAAAATGATAAGTCCTGAACATTCTGTACTAAAACTCACCAACCTATGTGAGCCGGCTGTGTCTTAGAAAAAGCTGGGAAACATGTTCTCATGCCCAGCCCCAACCCTATGGTGATGACCAACTTCCTGGCCTCCTCTGACTCTATTTTCCTGTCCCTGGAGTTGGGGAGAGGGGAGTTGAGAACCCTGACATCATATGCCAGGAATAGGTCATCAGGATTCCTGGCAGCCAGCATTGGGAGGGTGAGGGTCTGGGTTCCTTGGAGCAGTCTCTAAGGACATCCTCCTGCAGGAGCTGGCATTGTGAAATGGGCCTGAAACACGTCAGGAAACAGTTCTCCCAAATCTTAGAAACGTCCAGTGCTTAAGATCAACTGCTCTTTTGGAAACGCTTCATCAGCCTTGACCTACCCAGACTTGCAGTAGGAAGAGGAGTGAATGGGCTGTGTACTTTGCAAGTTCAAAGCCTGTTCACAAAATGATGACATCTGTGAGGTCATCATCAAATTATGACTCCAAGCTATTTCTAAATAGGGCAATAGTGGGATTCTTTCTGGTAATGATTTACTTCCTAAGCTCTACACAGCTCTGCCTTCCTGGCTCTCCTGGAATCCTTGGTCTCCGGGGAGTCTAGTCTTGTTACTCTCCTCTCGGGAAGTAGGAAGGTAAGAGGTGAAAGAGAGCCCATGTTTGATCAGCCTCTGCCCGGTGTCTCCCCCTTCCTCCAGCCCAGTGCTCTGCTCCTGGCTCCAGCCCAGCACACGGACCCTCCTTGAAGCTTGCCAGGTACCACCACCCTGGAAGTTTCCTGGAGCATTTGTGTAGCATCTGCTTCAGCGGTTTTTATCCCTGGCTGTGCATCAGAACCAACACCTAGGGAATTTCTTTTGTTTGTTTGTTTGTTGTTTCAATATCATCCCAGAGCAATTAATCAGAATTTCTGGGGGATGGGAGCTGAGAGTTGGTGTCTACCCCACCTGCTTCTGATACATGAGGTCTCCAGATCCACATCTTCAACATTCCATTCCATATTTCCCTGCACACCCCTGGCCCTTCCCATCACCAACCTATAGCTTTCCCTCTACTAAAGAAGCTATGTAGAAACAGAATCTTCAGGGGGATTCATTTAAGAGGCAATCAATCAGCAGTGGATGAATGAATGGATTAATGGGAGTATGGATGGGCTCAGAGGTGATCTACCTAATAGTTTCGATGCAATCCAATAGTGTATAATGAGATATATAACAGAAGCCACCAGTGGCTCATGGGACTGGTAACTATCACCCTTGGGCTGCTTTGTTCACTTTGAAATGGAGACAGCTGCCTCTGCTTATGCTGCCCTCTGCCTGAAATCCTCTTTTGTGAGCTTGTGTTCTATATCTCAAATAGCGTCATATGTGTTGGGCACTTCTGGACCAATGAATACAGGCTACTTTTTATTGGCCCAAAATTGTGCTATGCATTCACAAATTGAAATGACTCCTGGTCCTTGCCCCAAGAAGCTCTCAATCTTGTTGGGAAGACATGAAACATACAGTTAAAGAAATATGAACTAGCCCTAACCGGCTTGGTTCAATGGATAGAGCATCAGCCTACGGACTCAAGGGTCCCAGGTTCGATTCCGTTCAAGGGCATGTACCTTGGCTGCGGGCACATCCCCAGTGGGGAGTGTGCAGGAGGCAGCTGATCGATGTTTCTCGCTCATCGATGTTTCTAACTCTCTATTCCCTCTCCCTTCCTCTCTGTAAAAAAATCAATAAAATAAATTTTTTTAAAAAATGAACTAAAAGGAGGCAAGCTTGAAAGATATACTTTTACTAAATGCCTACTAGATATCAGGCACAGTGCTAAGTACAATAAATATGTCAACTCATTCATTTAACTCTTCCAATAACTCTGTGAGGTAGGTATTTTAATCCTAATCCAGAGATGAGAAAATATCAAAGGCCCAGACAAGTTACAGAACCTACCCGGCGCCCCCAGCTAGTAGGTAGTAGAGTCAGATCCGTCCCCAAGTTGACCTATGGCCAAAGTGACTTGTAGTGTGCACGTGATAAGCATGACAGGAGTTGAGGACAGAGCGACCTTGGATGAGCTTTGGAGTGACAAGGGTCACTTGCCAGACCCGGAAGGATGGGCAATACTTCAATGTCTAATGGAGAAAGAAAGAATTTCAGGTAGAAAAGGAGCAGCGTGAGCAGAAGCAGCTCTGTTTCAACAAAACAGCCCAAAGGGTGATGTTTAGCAGTGAGCCACTTGTGCAAGTTCCCTTGAGCAGCTTGTGACATGGGCTCAGTGTGGTCCTCAGGAGGGCATTGTTCTCCTGAGCAGAGCAATTTCAGCTCTAACTTGGAAAGAGAATGAATTTGATGGCCTTGGGCTCAGGTGATTCCCTCCTTCCTATAGTGGAAAGAACAGCAGCCTTGACGCCAAACAGGCTTGTGTTCTGATTTCAGCTCCACCACTTAATAATTAGGGTCCAGACATTTAACCCCACTGAGCCTCAGTTTCCTGATGTGAATGACAAGAGTTTCCTGACGTGAATGACGAGGGTCAAAGTACCCATTTTGCATAATTGTCATAAAGATTAGAGATATGCCCAGGAAACACAAACGGGCTTGGTCATAGTTGGAATTTGATATGGGCTGAGTTGTGTCCCTCCAAAATTGATGTGTTGAAATCCTAAATCCCAATACCTCAGAATGTGACCTTCTTTAGAGACAGGGTCTTTAAAGAGGTAATTAACTAAAATGAGGTCATTAGGGTGGACCCTGATCCAATATGACTAGTGACCTTATAAGAGGAGATTAAAACACAGATAAACACAGAGGAAGGACCATGTGAACACACCAGAGGAAGATGGCCATTGTCGAGCCAAGGAGAAAGGCTTCTGAAGAAATCAACCCTGCAACACCTTGATTTTAGAATTGTAAGCTCCAGAATGGTGTGAAAATTAATTTCTGCTATTTAAGCCACACAGTCTAGCAAACTCACATAGAATTTTTAAAAATTACCTCTTTTTAAATTTTTTATCTTTTAAAAACGCTAAACATGGGGGAGGGGGTGAATGTTTGGTGAGCTTTGGAGTGACCAGGGTCACTTACTCTGGTCTATTGCTTAACATTTATTGTTTATTCTGGATATGTTTTATGAAAATTGAAAAATGCATTCTGGGTATGTCTGGTCAGAGCATAAAAACATACCATCAGAATTGGAAGACAAGTTAGAATTCATCTCTAGTTCAAGCTTCCCAATCCCCTGACACATACACTTTAGTTTTTCAGATGAGAAAACTAAGGCCTAGCAAGGTCTTTGCGTCTCAAATGCAACTGGGGGTCGAATCAGTCAGGACTCAAGAGATCAACCAAGGATTCTTTAAATTCTAGACAATATTCTTATTCTACAGTCAGGCAAGCTATTGGTAATAGGATTGTGGATAGTAATTGTTGTTGTTGATGATGATGATGATGATGATGATGACGATGGTCCCTATCATTTACTGGGGGCTCACTATGCTCCAGGCATGGTGCTCAGCTGTCTCCAAGGCTTATGTCATTTAACCCTCTCAGTGATCCTATGGTACCACTAAATTATCACTACTTTTCACATCTGGAAATGGAAGGTTAGAAGGAAGAATAACTCTATAAGGCCACTTAGCTGATATGTGGTAGTGGCAAAATTAAAAAGCAAGCAGTCTATGCTACTGGGAATAGGTACCATTTGGGCTATGAGATCTTCCTGGTGGGATAGCAATAAGAATAAATGGAAAACTTTCTCTATATGGACACTAGACCAGGCAACTGGAAACATGAGTTCTAGCCCCACTGTGCCACTAATTAACTGTGTGACTTAGGACAAGTCACTTTCTCTCTCAGAGTCTGTTTTGTTACCTGCAAATCCAGGGAGTTGACTGCACTCAGTGATTTCAAAATTGGGGTGTAAGAGTTGGCCTCTGAAGGCCCTACTACTGTTCAAAAAGTCTAAAATTCCTTATAATTTTTCAAATCCAGTGTAACCTCACTTGGGCTTCTCAACCTAATCATAACTATCTATTATATTTATCCAACCACTTTTGACACCCTACCTCTGATTGCAAGGTCCAGGCCTTCACTGGCTGTCATGCACACCACTGCAATGGCTTCCATTCCTTCCTCTCTGCCCCATTGTCTACACGAGCACAAGGTTGATTTTCCAGACCTCATTTTACCTTCTATTTAACTCCCCATTGCCTTCAGAATAAAGACAATCACTTTCACTCATATCAAGGCCCTCCATGGCTCGAATTTTGTTTTTTGGAGCTGGTATATTTAAAAGGCATCTATCATATTTTCATTACTGAAGCTGATTGCTTTTCCATAATTTAAAATAGTACAAGAGATGTTCAAGTGTTCATGCAAAGTAAAATTGCAAAAACTAATACTTGAGAATGAAATTGAGTCACAGTGGGGGGTAGTAATTATTATTTCTCAGTGTTTGGCAAAAACAAAATAATTCTGCCATTTACATGCTTTGTTAATCTCCACTTTCCACTGCTCCTTAGCCCCAGAATAATCACTGCATATTCAAATTCTATCCACTCTTCAATGTCCAGGCAATAGGTCCCATGATTTGCTCAGCTATAAACAGTACCCACTTCTTCTAAGCACCCACTTTATCTAGGCTTTCACCCTTCCTCCTCATATTATATTTATTGTTGTAAAGTATTATATGAAGCAAGTCTATTTATCTGCTCACCCAAGTATTGACTGGACAAACATTTATAAAATCTTACTAAGTGCCAAGGTGATTTGCTAGGTGCATGGGGAACAGCAGAAAACAAGAGAATGGTCCCTGTCCCCATGAAACTTAGAGTCTAATGAAGTAGATGAGCTTATTAAAGACCAGAGAGCCACACTATTGATTACTCAGTTTATTGTTTAATTATGGCCATGAAAGTGCTACCAAGAAAAATAATCATAATACTAATATTTGCTTAGCATTTACTATGCACCAGACACTGATCTGAACACTGACTGTGTGAAAATTTTTTTTAAAATATATATTTTTTATTGATTTCACAGAGGAAGGGAGAAGGAGAGAGAGATAGAAACATCAATGATGAGAATCATTGATCGGCTGCCTCCTGCATGCTCCCACTGGGGACTGAGCCCACAATCCGGGCATGTGCCCTTGACCAGAATTGAACCTGGGAATCTTCAGTCCACAGGCCAATGCTCTATCCACTGAGCCAAACAAGCTAGGGCAAAATTTTAAATCCTCACAACAATTTCTAGAAGGGATTCTAGGATAATATCTAAGATAATGTCAAATTAACTGAGCTACAGAGTGATTAACTTGTCCTAAATTGCACAGCTGGTAAGGGGCAAAGCCAGAATTTGAACCTTGGAAGTTTAACTCCAGAGGCCATCATTTTAACCACTGTGCTGAACTGTCTAACAATGCCTATTAAGAGAAGAATATGACCTAGCCTTGGGAATTTGTGGGAGGTGTCCCAGAGGAAGTATTTAATAGAGCTGAAATCTGAAACATGAGTTGGAGTTAGCTGAAAACAAAAGGGGAGGATGGAGGGAGCAGAGGGAGGAGATTCCAGGCAGAAAGAAGATCATGTGCAAAGGCCCTGCAGTGGGAAAACAGGTGGCACAATCAAGTTGCTGTAAGCTGGCCAGCGTGGCTGGGACCCCAAAAGGAAGCAGAGCATGGTATGAGATGGGACTGGTGAGGTGAACAGAAGCTAGGCAGACAAGCCTTGTAATTGTAATCACAGGAGTGGGTAAGATTGGTTAGGAAGACAGTAGAGAGAGTAGAGAAGACCTACAACCAAGGCCCACAGAATTTCAACAATCAAAGGTCTGTTCAAGGAAGATGATTGAGTCAAGATGTTTGGGAATGAGAGACCAGAGAGGCAGGAGGGAAACAAGGCTAGAAGAAAGTCTGGAACCAGGGAAGGTCAGGTTTTCAAGGAGCAGAGTGTGGTCGACTATGTCCAACAGTGCTGAGAGGCCTGCTAAGGGGAGGACTGAGACTGCCCATTGGATTTGGAGAGATACTATGTTCTTAGTACGAGGGATCTCATTAGGGTGATGGGGGAGGAAATTATATTGGGGAAAGTTGCAGAGTGTAGGAGGTGAGAATTTGAAGGTGATGAGCACATAAAACTCAAGAAATCTGGTTGCAAGGTGGAAGAAAGAAAGAGTAAGGTTCATCCCAAGTATAAACTGCTTAACCTTGATGTCACACACAGCTTTCCTTTTAGAGAAGAACTAACTGCATTGCATACTAGGACAATATCAAAAGAAGTCATGTCTCTTACTAAACCTTGGCCTGTGGCGGGCTAACTAGACAAGTTACTATATTCTTTGAAACAAGCCAAGGGCATATTTCCCTGTGTTCAAGGGTATAGACTATATTCTCAAGTGGCTATGTTTTAAACAGGTATTTCCGAATCAAAATAGAGATTAGTGGAGAGATTGCAAATAGATATGCACATATACCATTCTACTACTAGAGGATAATTTAAAGCAGAGTTTCTCTTAATGATGGATGGTAATACCAAATTTCAAGAGGACTTTCATTGCAATTTTCAGTGTGATTATTATTCTTTGCTCATCTCCATGAGGCATAGGGTTGCAATAAGGACAGAGTGTCATCAATAGCCACCTTTCTGAATTGTAGACATACAGATGAAAAATCCTCAAGTATAACTTTAAGAGCCTGCCTTCATAGGTCTGTATTTTCAACCACAGAGGTAATAGACTTATCTTTGCTGACCTTATTTAATTAGATGATTCATCCCTCACACATGCAGAACTATAAGCTAAACATTTATTTAACACAAACATGAAACACAATACCAATTAAAGACCTGCCTTGAAATGTTTTTTCTATTTCATTTTCCTTTGCCTTGAAATAAGGTCCTGCAGCAGCATTGTGTTGGGTGGCTCAGTGCTATCAGATTACAGAGGGACATTTGTTTGTACACAATGGGGTCAAGTTTTCCAAAACACACCACACATGTGTGCAGCCTTGATAACCTTTTATCCTTCTGTCCTTGTTGTAAATCTCTGGAAGATTTTAACCTTTAAGCAGAGATTGCCATCTCTATGAAAACACTGAGTTCCTTACTCTGATCTTATCTCATGTATCTTGCTACTTTCATTTACCATGGAGGGGTCTCCCTCAGCCCTGGTCAAACAATGCTGGGGTGCGTTCCAGTTGCGGTGGCGGGGAGCCTGCGGCTGGCTGCAGTTGTGCAGAGAGCATCAGAGGGCTTGGGTGTGAGGCCAAGCCTTACAGTTCAGTAGTTCTTTGTTAGATGAGGTTCAAAATAACACTGGAGCATTTTCATAATATTCATAATGGACCAATCAGAGCTGTCTCTGTGCAGGAGCAGAGGCCTGGGGCCCACATGGGTAGATAGTGGAGAGGTCTGTGGGAGGGTCCAAGGTGGCTGAAACGGAGGTGTGGAGGGCAATCCTCCAGGCTCAGGGCAGGAGTTACTGCATGGTTGAAAATATCCCAGCTTTTTAATAATAATAATGGTTTGAAAATATCCCATCTTAGCTCTCTGTTTCTTCCTTTCACAGACCTGGTTCACTCCATGCCCCCGAGACCAGGAGTTGGTGACCTTGACCATTGACTTCATGTCTCTGAAATTTTCATTTCCCTCTTAGAGATTTTGTTTGACTTTAAGAATGATATGTGTGTGTTGCCCTGGCCGGTTTGGCTCAGTGGATGGAGTGTCGGCCTGCGGACTGAAGGGTGCCAGGTTCGATTCCGGTCAAGGGCATGTACTTTGGTTGCAGGCACATCCCCAGTAGGAGGCATGCAGGAGGCAGCTGATCGATGTTTCTCTCTCATCGATGTTTCTAACTCTCTATTCCTCTCCCTTCCTCTCTGTAAAAAATCAATAAAATATATATATATATTTTTTAAAAGAATGATATGTGTGCACTGCTCAAAACGAAAGAAGTACCCTGAGAAGTCATGGCCATTCCATGATTTCCTTTATCTGGACATTCTCACTTCAGTTTTCACTTCATTATGAGAGTATTTTATAAAGACAAACCCAATAGCATTCTTCACTAGTCCTCATACTCCTTGGTTACTTAATTGGTTTCCAACACCATGTAGCGCCTCCTCCTTCTCGGTGACCCCTTTTCCTCTCCTGAGTCTCTTCGCTCCACTTTTTGCTCCTTTCCCTCCTCCTTCTGTGAATCTGTCCTTCTCATTCTACCAGTGCTTCACTGTGAACCTGCCAAAACCTCTCCTGGATCTGTGGCTTATCTCTCCTGACACCCTTTCTCTTAGGAAACTTGTCCACTTCCACCATTTTAATTATCCATTTATGTGACAATTCCCAAAAGTGTATTTCCACCCTGATCTCTTGGCTAAATAGCAGGAGCTTCTCTCCAAATGGGCTATTTCCAACTAAATCTAAATTCAACTCGTCTAGCACTGAACATGCCTCCTTCTCTCCCAATGCTGTCTGCTCACCCACCTCTGCTCAGATTTACCAATGGCTGACTTCCTTCCCAGTTTCCTGGCTCACAGGTGTCCTTAGACACAAGAATCAAGGGCACGAGTGGGGGCACTAAGTCAACCAGTCACTAAGTCCCGTACATGACTCCACTGATGGCGTTTGCTTTCCCTCAGCCACAAGATCGGTTTGCACAGTGTCATCTCACACCTGGATGACTGCAGGAATCTCCTCAATGGCCCCCTCCCTCCTTTCTTCTCTGCCCTGTGACCGATCACAGCACAGGCTGATTAATTTGTGTACAGCACTATTTTCAAAGATTGCTGCTATACTACATTAAACCTCAAATGCCCAGAGAGTGTTTGAGCCAGTTCACCTGGCAAGCTGATCACCACAACCTCATGTAAACCCAGATGTGCCACATGTCCCTCCCATAGCACTTGGATACAGAGCAGGCTGACCTGCTCACAAGCTTATATTGTACCTTCCTTTGCAAAATACGCCATAAGCATTAATAATAACTATTGGTTGAATGGGTTGCTATCTCTCAGCTTCTTCTATACTATTCTTGGCAACTGAACTGCTCTATTCCTCCTTTTTGAGCCTCACCTTACGCAGTAACAATAATTACTATCATTTATCAAGCCCTTGCTCTGTGTCAGGCATTAAGCTCAGCACTGTGCAGGCACTAAGATCATTTAATTCTTCCAATCCTTCATTGTTAGAGCTACATTATCCCTACTTTACAGGTGAAAAAACTGAGGTTTAGGTAAATGAAAAAACATATGCAGATCACACAGTAAGTAGCTGAGTCTGCTGTCAAAATCTGAACTCCTCATCTTACTTAGAATTGTGTCCCCTTATCTAAATAACAGGCATTAGAATAGCAGTGCTCAGTCATTATTGCCTATTATTAAATTTTTCAATGCCTGAGCCTTGCCACCCATTAAGAGTATAAGCTTAAAGGAAAGGATTATTTGCCTTTTTAATTCTATAGCAAGTCTCTCCCGTGGAGATTCCTGCACTATGCTGTGATTTAACAAGTTTTACTGTTGTTTTACCTTTAAGAAATAGGCAATATTCTAATTATTTTAACCATCACAACCAGAGTCTTACAATACGGGCTGAAATGCAGAGCTGGTAACTAACTCGTGAATTCACAATGTACTCACAGCCAACACATGCTTTTCACCCAACAAGCCTTTCTTGCAGCATCTATTCTGTGCCCAAACTCACAGGCATGGGGGCGGAGGGGGGGGGCAGGGGGGGGGGCGGGACTCAGAGAAGCGGAAAAGGACCTCCCAGGGCCTCTATAGAGGAGGCAACAATTACACCGATGAACTATATCAAGAAATGTCAGGGCAGAGAGGTTCTAGGGGAACATTTCATGATTCAAAAGCAGCCTTGATTTATTGTCTATCCATATTCAGGTCAATAGAGAAAGTGGCAGATCAGCAAAGCATAATTAGTATTTCTTTTCCCCTTTTTCTTGGAATCAGGACAAAACGTATTAAAGCAACACTGAGTAAAATCTATAACCTCCCACGGTCACTTGGCACTAGAAGAGCACATCCTGTTTACCTAGAACATTTCATCTGATTTTGTAAAATCTGCAAGTAACAGGAGTCACAGTATCCGCAGTGAAGTCGGTGGGGCTATTCCAATCTAAACGCTCAAGGCAGGGCCCCGGGGGTGGGGCGGGGGGGGGGGCGGACTGGAAAACTCCTTGCTCTCACAGGCAGCTGTGAGGTGTGTCTGCTCCTCTCAGCAGCAGCAACAACCAGAACCCTCTACATGAGGCTCACAACAGCAGGCACTTCTGGCCCAACTTTCAGGCACAGGAACGGGGATTGCTTCTGCTGCCCAGTTTAGCCATTTTCTCTCCTATAGTTAGGACTCGGGGGTTCTCAACCCCAGCAGCGTAAATGAATTGCTTCAGAGAGTAAGATACATAATAATTCCATTCCCACGCCCGTGCCCTTTCCCCAGAGATTCTGATTCAGTTGCTCCTGGGAGGTGTCTGGGCATTGTTCTTTTTGGCGGGTGAGGTGGGGTGGGGGTTAGGTTCCTGTAGAGATACGACTAGATAACAGGTGTTAAAATTGGCTAAAACCTGGACCAGGCAATAGCTTGATCTACTTACAGATTCCCAGCAAAACTGGAGTCCGTGTTGCTACAAAGCTGCCAGAGTTCTATCACTTTAATTCTCTGTCCCACCTGACATTTATCCTCATATCGCTGACCAAAGCCAGACATCTGGGTTTCTTCTCATCTCAGTGCTCCGGAAAGATTCCCTGTATGTTCCTGGGCAAACAACCTCTGAACATCTCTTTTTTTATTCCATAAAATGGGAACATGACTTAGCCTACTTGGCTCAGTGGATAGAGCTTCAGCCTTTGGACTGAAGGGTCGAAGGTTTGATTCTGGCCAAGGGCACATGCCTGAGTTGCAGGCTCGATCTCCAGTAGGAGGCATGCAGGAGGCAGCCGATCAATGATTCTCATCATTGATGTTTCTATCTCTCTCTCTTTCTCCCTTCCTCTCTGAAATCAATAAAGAAATATATATGTGAAGAAGATACTACTTCACCTATGACTGTGACGTAGTGAAAGCAGGGGAAGTCTCAGTCTGGGCTGGGTCTATGCAGTAAGGAGAAGTGATTAATCCTATTAGCCAGGGATGGGGAGAAGCACCAAGGCTGGATGGCCAAGAAGGCAGCACCAATTTCCAAAATCAGCAGGGCCAATGACCCTTGAATTTGGAGTGGAGAAACCTTGATAAGGACAAGAAAATACCAAATACCAGTAGCAACTGAAAGTATTTTGCAATTATTCTTGGATTTGACATAGCTTATTTGTACTTTCTTTCCACGAGCTACATGGGCTTGTTAACAGTGACTGCTTTTCTTATTCACTTGTCTCATAACAATGTAAGGGGGAAAAGAAGGATCAATGACCACCCATTTGTTTTTTTTTTTGTTTTTTTACAGAAGGCTGAAAGAGATAAAAATAAACCCCTGTTACACACAGGTCTTATCCATGAAATGAAAAATGAGTGTCTCCCACATTCACCTATATTCCCTGAGCCAACCATTTAATCTAGGGGTCTCTCTGTTCCCCAGTTAGTTTTCCTCTCTTTTCTTTTTTCCCCTTTCATTGCCAGAACAAGGCTGCCTTTGATAGTCTTCAAGAGAAAAACCTCAAGTTTGCAAATCTAGAGTTTAATCCATGGGAAGTTGTTTTTAATATCATTAATTACTAAAGCCAAAGCCAACACAAAATAATAATGGTAAAAATGACTAAAACTCTTTCAAACTTTTTTAAGTGTTAAAAGAGTTGTCCACACTCCCCATGTATTATTTTATATTTCCAGTGGGAAGAAGATGTTGTTAAGGATCAATAAATGAATTTGACAATGAAAATTTATTGTACTTCTGTGTGCCCTGGCTTGTCCTAAGAGTTAGGAAGAGAGAAAATAAGTCATGTAACTAGTAAGGTACACAGCAAACTATTGATGATTTAATTTGGAGGAAGGGAAGAAATAATACATATTGAAGGGTTGGAGATTTTGAGATAGTCAGTTACAGTACAAGTATTCATGCATTAGGGGTATAATTCAGAAAAAATGACCAAAACTTTCATGTCAGGAAAAACCGAGCTGCAGTAGTGGCATGGCCTGGCTTTCTACAATGTACAAGAAAAAAAGGTTCAAGCAACCACACATCAGAGAACTTTTCCTCCCTTCTCGAATGCTCCAGTCAAGTCTGCCAGCTCTTAATCCCAGCACTCTGCCTGTCTTCCTTCCAGGGCTGCCTGCAAACTCCTGTCCCCTCAGTCAGTGGGTGGGAGATAACGCTTACTCTTAACATTTCAGAGATCACCCCTGTCCGGCCTGAGCTGACAGAATGTCCCGTGCTCTGGCTACACACGGCTGCAGCCATCGCCTTGGTCAGCACAACTGCAACATGGCTGCCCAGCCATGGAAACGCTCAGTACTGATTCGTTAATGCCCTGGTCTTTATGGTATTTTCTAGCACAGAGACAGGAAAATTTATTAACAACAACAAAAAAGGTGACAGGGAAAAGAATTCCATTATAGAGAATATACTAAAAAGATCCCAGCTAATTGTCTGATACTCAGTCTCCCTAAGCACAGTCTCAACTTAATCGACAGGCTGCACAATGCTCTTGACCACACATGCTTTACGCTCCCAACATACATGCCCTAGCTATGCATGATACATACATGTCACAGCTGTACATATCCAACACACATGTCACAGCTGTACATATCCAACATACATGCCACATGTGTACATATCCAACATAAATGCCACAGCTGCACATATCCTACAAAAGAGAAAATTAGGCAAAGAGATTCCTAAATGGAAGATGCCTTAAGAGGAGTGTCGCTGAGGTCTTGCTGCAAAGGGAGACAGACCCCAGGAGGAGAAGTGCCTGTTACCTGGCCAGCACTGAAGTCCCCAGACCCGCTCCTGCTGCAAAAGACGCCTCAACGCTTCCCAGTTTCCACTAGGAGGCCATTTGCCCTTCGGCCTCCTTGAAGGCCTCACGGCTGAAGAAAGAGCCGAACAGGACTCATTGCGAGGCTCAGGCAGCTGCTGCCAAGCTGGGTGTCCCTCCTGCCGATGCCTCCCTGCCCTGTGCTCCGAGCCTCACAGAGCCATTCCGCACAGCCTGCTGCTGTTTCAAAAACAAGAAGTGATTTCCTGGTCCCCTTCCCGGATGGCGTGCGCAATTTCCCTCACGCCCATGGGAAGTCCTTCAGATCCTTCTTATCTGGAAACCTCACCACTGAGTGGCCGGACTTGTTTGGCCAATGCCCCTCGCTCTTGTTTTCCTTTCTCCAAAGAAAAAAAAATCAGAAAACTGAAACCAAAGCAAACCCAAATGGGTTGGAGCTAATGACGGGTGTAGGATGCCCTGGTTTAAACCTCGGAAAGATGTCCACTGTGATTTCAGAGGGGAAAGAAAATTAAAATTATCGATGATTTCCTTTCCCAGCAGTGCCTAAAAGTTAGAGAATGGGAAGACCTACAGAAGTTCAGTCCCCTCCCATGGCTTTAGGGTCCGGAACCTCCAATATGCTGCAAGAAGGGACAGCTAGTTCTTCCAGATTTCTAGGGAAGCTCTACGAAAATTTGTGCATCAAAGTTTAAACTCTGTGACACTTCAAATATCATTTTGATAACATTATTATGTAACACTCATGGGGGTCCCTCAGCTCAGCCTGCGCCCTCTCACAGTCTGGGAGCCCTCGGGCCTAAGCTACCAGTCAGACATCCTGAGCCCTGCCACAGAGGCGGGAGAGGCTCCTACCACCACTGCTGCACTCGCCAGCTGTGAGCACAGCTTGTGGCTGAGCGGCACTCCCCCGTGGGAACGCACTGACCACCAGGGAGCAGCTCCTGTGTTGAGCGTCTGTCCCCTGGTGGTCAGTGCGCACCATAGCGACCGGTCGTTCTGCTGTTCAGTCAATTTGCATATTAGCCTGTTTTATATAGGATAAGAAGATCCATGAAAAAGGGCCAGTTGGCTGGCTGTAGTCAGGTTGTTGGGTTTAAAGATGAATTCTAACCAGTTTTTGAGCTGGAAGTGACCTATCCATCCTGATTTTACAAGTGAGGCAATTGATGCCCAAGGGGAAATAAGGTCCGAACACAGATGGGAAGTAATAGATTATCACCCACCCATTCTTCAGCGTTAGCATGGGGAATGCTGCTCAATTGCCTGCCTGTGAGCCTTGTGCACAGATGGCTTGCTGAATGAGGCCTGGCCTGGAGCCGGGAATCTGCATTGCAAGTAAGTGCTCCAGGTGAGCCTGATACAGGTAATCCCCAGACTGTAGTTAGAGAAACCAGTGTAGTGTCAAAGCAAGGACACCAGAATCAGACTGTAGAGAGTCAAGCCATAGTCCCACCAACTTCTCCTCACCAAGACTCAGTTTTATTATGTAGGAAAGTGGGTAATAATACTGCTGAGCACCAGTGAGAGCCTGAGATAGAGGGAGAGCTCAAGAACTGTCCATTACTGTCTGGAGACCTGGGTTCCAATCCTCTAAGTTCATATGTCTTCCCTGCTCTACACCGTCCGTTGCCTGTCTTCCCTTCTGTCTGTCAGCCACCACCAAAGGAACTCAGGCTTGAGACAAAAGTTAAGTATTTCTTTTCTTTTTTTTTTTAACACATTGTATGTGGGAAACGTGTTTACACGTTTTACGTATTTATACGTTCTACCAGTGTAGTAGAGCGCGGGACACGTATTAATACGTTTTTTATAGACTAGCGGAAGAATGCAGGTAACGTATAAATACGTAAACTAAAGTTATCGTAATTTTACTGAACGTTGCCATTTGCGCAAAAAATTAGCAAAAATGGCCTGCGCCACCTGTTAGCGCGCGATAAAAACTACCCGCAAACAATGTGTTAATATATATATTATTGATTTTTTTTACAGAGAAGAAGGCAGAGGGACAGAGAGTTAGAAACATTGATGAGAGAGATTGATCAGCTGCCTCCTGCACGCCCCCCACTGGGGATGTGCCCGCAACCAAGGTACATGTCCTTGACCAGAATCGAACCCAGGGCCCTTCAGTCTGCAGACCAACGCTCTATCCACTGAGCCAAACCGGTTCGGCAAAAGTTAAGTATTTCAATAAAAGGAGGATGAGCCTTCAAAATATCATTCTTTTATTTCTTGGCACTGATTCTCAACTGTATTCTCCAGCCTACCCCCTGCAGTTACTGGGAGGGAGACCACGGTGGCTGTCCACCACAGCTGACCCGCTTTGCTGGGGAACTCATGCATAGCTAGTCTGTGAGCTCAGGGGGTGAACGGAGATTGGTCTAAGCAAGGTGATCTCATTCTCCTTGGGAACGTTGAGGTAAGCTTGGATATGTGGCGGATCGTGGGTGCACATTTACCTCTGCATTTACTGTTAGTGGCACAATAAAGGTTCTTGTTATTATTCCAGCTCCAATTGGGTTTTCTGTTATTTGTAGCTAAAAGCCATTATAATAAAGTGGTGAATCACTATAAAAAAATAAATGTTTTTATTCCATATAAACTACTACCCTAGGCCTAAATGAAACAGAGGGAAAATCAAAATGTATACAGAGCCAAATGACTTAAATCATATTCTAAAATATTCCAAATCCACTTCTTATGCTAAATATGTGTGGTATTGACTTGTTCTATAGAAATGGACTAAAATACTCCAGATTCTTTCTTACACTAAAAATCTTCAATATTAAATGTAAGTCCTGGAAAAGCACCTGGTCTTAAAAACCCAGAATAGCCAGAGCTTAAGAGTAGCCCAAAACTCCAGACCTGCCAAATAGTAGCTCCGCGGACACTCAGCTTACTTCATCTTTCTGGGCCTCAGTTTCCTTATCCGTAAAATAATATTACCTGCTTCAGGGTTGTTGTCAAGATTAAATACACATAAAAATGCTGAGAACAGTGTGTGGCACACAGTGAGCATGTGTGTTAGCTACTGTTATTTTTGCAGAGAAGAAATTTCCGTTGTAATAATAGTAGCATATGGTTTGGGTATTGTCTTTGCCTTTGCTTTACGCTAGCTTTGCCTCAGGTGCAGCATGGATTGATCAGCCCTTTCCAGATGCTTCCGAAATATATCCTATTGTCTCTGTCGTGAGATTTGGCTCCTTTAAGAGTAACCTGAGTGGGTTGGTATAAATGTAGATACCCGGTGGCAGCCGTGTTGGGGAGGAATGAAGAAAACGTCGGAGGACACTGGGCATTAACACAATGGTAAAGGACACAAAGAGAACTCAGCAGGCTGATGGCTTTGGGAAGTACATGTCTGGGTGCAGAGTTCACCCAGAGCTGGAGAAAGGGAGGCTGCAGGCCTTGATATTTACAAAAAGATGCACAGTGTGGGGGCACTTGACTTGGACACTTCTTGCCTTAACAAACACCCTGCTGTCAGAGCGAGCTCCGGATAAGGGCTTTTCCAACTGCTCTCCCCCCCTGTTCCCCCCACCGTCCCCGGCTTGCTTCGGGTCATCGGTGGCAGTTGGCTCCCTGACATGGAAAGGGGCGTCGTCCAGTGGCTGTCCCGGCGCTTCCCCAAGGAGCAATTCCTCTCTCACCCACAGTCCGTTTGTTGCTAGGAACACTCTGTGCTTGTCACCCTCACTTTACAATGAAAACAAAGACAAATAAAGAATGGAACCACCATATGGTCCCGGCTGCAACCCAGAATTAACTGCTGATGGGGAGACTTTGCCCCTTCGCAGCTACAGATGTGTGGTCTGTGGCAGGGGCCCTGCCCTTCCCCTGCATTTTAAGATGTTGAAGTTGGTAGCAAGTTGACCCCAGACTTCTTCAACCTGATGCAGCAGTGAAGCCAGAGTAATTAATTTTCCAGCTGTGTTATCTATATTTGCGTTCGTATAAAGTGTCTCTTAGCACTTGAGGGCCTAATCTCACTAGAGACAGAGCTATTTTCAGAGGCGGAGATGTCGGCACCAAATAAGTATGTATTTCTCAGCAAGCTCCAGGCTATTTCGCACCTTCTGCCCTTTCTCCTTCGTCACTCAGCTCACTTTTGGTGACTCTAAGCTACAGGTGTTATGTCTTCTAAAGACCCTTGTAGTCCTCCCAGCCTGGGCCAAGAGTTCTGTCTCCCTGATCCCACCCTACCAGGTGAGTCTTTTGCAGTCACTACACTGCATTCAGGTGACTCCTTTCCTGCATTGAGTATGAGCTCCTTGATGGCAGGGGCCAGTCTCATTGATTGTTTGCCCAGCTCCTAACATAGTGCTGGCCTATTGCAGCTCATCGACAAAAGCAGACAACATGAAACTGATCCGTCTCACTCCATTGCTGGTTCCCTCTCAGCATTAGACTGCGCTGTGGCTCAGTCATTGGAACTCTTCTCTGTTGATGCTTATTCCCAGGTGATCTCCACGAGTTTCAGGATTTAAATCAGCGAATTTCAACCTTTTTCATCTCATGGCACACATAAACTAATTACTGAAATTCTTCAACACACCAAAAAATAGCACATTTTTTTGGCAATCTGATAAAAAATATAGGTATAATTTTGATTCATTCACACCAGATGGCTATTGTTGTGTTGGCTGTTGTCATATTTTTATTTGACAGTCTAAGGGGAAAGAGGTCAGGTATTGCATGTTTTAAAAGTTCTTGCAGCACACCGGTTGAAAATTGCTGGTTTAAATCCTTGGGCTGATGGCCTCCAAATGTGTATCTTTATCAGGGACATTTCGCCTGAATTCCTGACCCATATATCCAACTGCCTACTTAATATCCCCACTTAGATGCTCGATAGGATCTCACAATGCACATGTCCAAAACTAAACTTCTGACTTTTCCCTCCCAAACGAACTACCCCAATAGTCTCTCCCATCTTAGTAAACGGTATCTTCATCGTTCCAGCTAACTCAGACCAAAACCCTAAGAGTCATCCTTGAGTCTTCCCTTGCACACGTTATGTTTAATTTGCCATCAAGTCCTGTCAACCCTACCTTCAAGATACATGCATATTTAGGCAGCTCTTACCTCTTCCACTGCTATCATTCTCATTCAAGCCATCACTGTCTCTTGACTGGGTTATTGGTGTCTGTGTAAGACTGCAGTTAGATGGTCCTCATAAAACATAAGCTATATAACGTCCATCACCTATGCCCAACCCTTGGGCACTCCCCTCTCACACAGTCAAGGTGAAAGTCCTGTCAATGGCCTGTAAGCCCTGCACCACCCCATCAGCATCCCTGCTCCTCCCAGCATTTATTTCCTCTTTTACTTCTCTTTCCCTCACTCACATTGCTCCAACGTGCTGACCTCCTTGTGAGCCAGGTACAATTCCAGCTCAGAGTCTTCCTACTTTGCTCTTCTCTCTGTCTGGAATGCTCTTTGTCCAGATACACTCGTGTCTCTCTCCCTGTTCCCTTCCCACCTTTGCCCAATCCTCATTTTCTTAGTAAAGACTTAGCTAACTGCCATATTTCACATTTCAGCCCTCCCACTCCTGTTTCCCTGATTATTTTTTCCATATTATATATCACCTCTAACATACTATAATGTACTTATTTATTTTGTTTATTGGCTGTCTCCACCTTCCATCCCCAACTAGAACGTAAGCTCCCTGAGGGCAGAGATGCCTATTTGGTTCACTATAGAAGAGTATTTGGAAGTGTAACACACAAGCAAAGTTATGAATGCCACAGCATTAGCATATACATAGCAGAAGCATATGCAAAAGTACACAATGCTTCACCTTTGGAAGCACCCTGACCTCCATGTATTGGCAGGTTAAGGCTTGGTTTGTTTTTTAATTCACAATAAGATGTTGGTAACCCTTTTGACTCAGTGTGGCCCAGGGTCAGCTCTTGTTTGGTATTTCTATTTCAAGGCCAGCAAAATTGCCCTCTGGCACTGACCTGTCCTTATGCAAGGAAGGAACCAAAAAATAATTGGGCAGTTTTATAGTATACAAATGGTCTTGTTCTTATCTTTTGTGTGTATACCTTGGCAGAGTCTCTGTTAATTGGAGTTAGTTGTACTTGTGCTCAGCTGCAGCCTCTCAAGTTTTATTTGTACTTGCTGTTATGGACTCATTCCACCCGTAGACAGAGCTATTACACCTCCTTTGTGTACATAACTTAAGATGATGGTGTTATTTTGCTATGAAAGATACCAAAGCTTCCATCTTTTGAACCCATTGCGTACAGTTGACAGCCCCATTCTACTCACCTTCCTATGCTTCCAGTGATGGTCCCAGCTTCTGGTGGAAACCCAAAGCCCCTTCCAAGTGGAATTCTCCTTTTTTGGACGCTACTCCCAGCACTACCTTCCCTGCCTTTGCCCAGAAGAGCGAAGCACAGAGCCATTCTCAGACTCCAGGTTCCACCTTTAGTTCTTACAGGTGACATGCCATCCATGCAGCAGACATGCCTACTGATGTCCACAATATGTCACCCTCAGCTGCAGCTGGGATGCGTTTGATATCAGAGTTATTAATTGACAAAATGTGTCAATGATTTCTCCTTCCTCACTCCCTTTCATCAGTATTATGGAGAAAAGCAAGATATTTGAAGACGTGGGCATTCCTTCTTGTCTTGATCTGGGAAGGAATCTATTTAGAATGAAGCTGCATTTCCTCTAAAGGACAGGTGTTCTTTTGTCCATGATCTCTGGATAGTCACTGCTATTCTAACCTCTCTCCCTAATTGTTCATCCTGTTGCAGGTGCTCTGCACTGGCAGATGTTGTATACCTCTGACAGTGAGTGTGATCTACTAGCATCTGGCAGGCCCTCGTTTAGAGCCACCTCTCAGAGTCCATTGTTCTCTACTGTTTTCAGCTCCCCAGCATTTCCTTTGACTTCAAAAGAAAAGTCTCCCCGCCCTCCTGCTGCCATTTCTGCTTCTGATTATAGAGGTAATTTCATCAGAATGTATCAAGTCAATTAGTGAGCAACTATGATACCAAAACCATTGGGCAAATATGAGCTGAAGAGTCACCCAGGCCAGGAGATATCAGAATCAAAGAGTTAAAGAGGGCCTCTACCCATTATTCCAGCCACCTTGTGTGAGAGGGAAGTTGAGAGGCTTAACCAAGGTCACCACACCATTAGTGTCAGAGCTAGAATTAGAATTTAGATCTTCTGTCTTTGTTTGGGCTGCCAGGCGGCTTTCTGGTTAATCTGGCAGGAAGTCCTCTTAACATCATGCTCTGGTGACTGCCTCCCTGCCCCCCTGTGCTCCCAGGATACTGTTAAGATACTTTACCTCTCACTTCTAAAATGGGGTAATTCCACAGGTACCGATAGGGTGTTTATCTCTACACCTAATGTCTAAGATGGAGTAATGATTTCTCAGTAGAGAAAGAGACAATATTAAACTTGTGTTAAACTTGTGCTTGTTTTTTTTGTTGTGTTTTTTTTTTTTTTAATGATGCTTGGTTCAAAACTTAATTAGTGCCAGAAATGATACCCAATTTTTTCCAGCACCTAAATGGAAGAATGTTAAAGAATTCTTTTTAACATTTAGAATGCAGTTGAACTAAAATTGTGGTGAATGGCACTATGGTAGGCTAAAAAATATGGTACCAGGTGACATCAGTAGTATTGGCTGTCACCCTGTGGCAGGGTTTGAGAAGCAACAACAACAACAACAACAAAAAGAAACATGTCCCACCCTAAATGGTTTGGCTTGGTGGATAGAGTGTCAGCCTGAGGACTGAGGGGTCCCGGGTTCGATTCTGGTCAAGGGCATGTACCTTGGTTGTGGGCACATCCCCAGTAGAAGGTGTGCAAGAGGCAGCTGAACGATGTTTCTCTCTCATCGATGTTTCTAACTCTCTATCCCTCTCCCTTCCTCTCTGTAAAAACTCAATAAGATATATTTTTTTAAAAAAAGAAAAAAGAAACATCTCCACCTGCCTCTAATTCCTGAAATTACACTTTTAGAAACAAATTACTGTAAGTTAAGGAACAGACTCTTCTCTGACTCAAATATGTTTAGAAGATTGACATATTTTCCATTTCCAATGAGTTTTACATAAACATGAATTAGTTTAAGACATCAAAGAGGCTTTTATATGGGAAAGAGTAGAGACAACAGGATGGCAGTAAAGTTAGAGAGAGATGAGGAATAATAGATAGGGGGTGATATTGCAAAGAGCAGTTCTTAATTCTGTCCAAGGGCAGATATTTGGCTCATTCATTAAAATCATCCTGCTAATTGTTGGTGGAATTGCTACAATCACATAGCCAACAAGCCCATTATTTTAGTTTTCTCAGTCCTCAAAATGACCATTGCATACTTCCTCCTCTCCTCGGTCTTAGCAGCAACCTGCCTCATACTGCATTGAGGAAACAGAGTCAATTAAACAGGAATGTTCCTGCTCCTACACAGGAACTTCCAACCCTCTTACACCTGCACTGCCCTTTCTGCCTTCCCTCTGGTTTGAGAGGATGACACGTCCCTGTCCCTCCTGATGGCGTGCCTCTTCCTCCACTTGTCTCTGTGTCTTGTTTCCTCTTACTTCCTCAGCACTGGATCAGTCCCATCCACACACAAACATGTTCTAGAATGTCTCTTTAAATGCTTTTCTTAGACTTATGCCTTTCCCTCCCCTCATTGACTGCAACAGTTTTTTGCTCCCATAACAAGTCATGAACAAAGAGCTGAATATGTTTGTCTCCACTTCCTCAGCCCTCTTCTCTGGCCCCAGAGTCAATCAAATCAGTGTTCCTTCCCTCATATTGCACAAAGCAGCTCTTTTGGTGGTCACCATGCTTCCATGTCACCACAGTCAATGGTACATTTTCTGTTTTCATCTTCCTTGACCCTGCAGCACCCCTGGACAGACTTGGCCACTTCCTCCTCCCTAAAACCTCATATTCTTCTGGCTTCTGTGGCACCCACTCTTCTGATGTCCCTCCTTCCCCACCCATCCCTCCTCTTAGTCTCCTGGTGGCCTTTCTTCCTCTACCTGATCCCTAAATGTTGGTGTGCCCCAGGTTTGGTCCAGGGTCCCACTGTCCATTTGACCTGCTTTATTCCAGGGTGAACTCATCAGGTTCCATACTTCAAAGAACATTCATGGAGGAGAGCAAAATAAAGATTTTTTTTAGCATGTGAAGACTGAGAAGGTTTGTACCTCACTGGTCCTGGCTGAAAGGACTACTAAAAAAAGCTTTTGTGCCATGGACTCTTTTGGCCATCTGGTAGACCCATTGACGCCTCCTCAGAATAGTGTTTTTTAAATGCATAAAGCAAAATACATAGGATTACACTCTATTGAAATATACTTCCTGAAATATTAAACATGATGTGATTGAGTATTGACTACTTAATCAATATATTCAGATAAAATATTTAATGCAACAGGTTTAGTAACTATCACAAGTTCTAAGTGATGATGGGAATAAATTAGATTTTTTTAAGGATCTGCAACATTGTAAATGTGATAGAAAAATATTTGTGATTTCTATTGGTAACAAATCATAGGTACTGCTAATACTGCTGTGGTGTATTACCTGTGTTCCTAATGAAAGGAAATTCTAAATTTCATGGGCCTCCTGAATTTTATTCATATGGCACACATTAACTTAGGTTAAAGAGATATTTGAGAAAAAAGAAAATTAAACATGAGAATCGATCATTTAAAAACTATTCTTTAACTATTACTTTTTTAAATTATTAGTTAAAATGATTAATTTGAAGATGGGATTATAAAAGAAGATATGAACTAAAATAATAAGTAACTCTGAAAAGGAATATAGTAGGTGCTCAATGAATACTTTTTTAATTAATAACTTAATCAAGGGGAGATTTTGCTTTACCTCTCATTTCTTTTTCAGCTGGCTAAGGTATACACACCATCAGGGGAACCCAGTACTTCCAAAAGCATAGCAATGCTTTGATTGCTAACACACATGCACACTGATGTTCCCTGCATTCTTGTAAATAACAGAGTTACAGGAGGTCCCCTACATGTATGGGGAGATACTCCACCATCTTAGCCAAAGAGTGGAAGTAATTTTTGAAGTAGAGCTAGCTATCCCCAGGACATCATAGATGTTCAATAAATGTTGCAAGACCTCCAATGTGAAGGTAATACAATAAGTCAGTATTACCTTCTGGTCAACCAGAGAGGGCCATCCTGTGGTAAAAATTGCTACCCCCCACAGTATGCATTCCACGTCCCAGCAGAGGCTCTGCTCTTTAGTTTCTGCTACAAGTCTAACAGATATTTCCCTGGACTAATACTTCTCCAAGTTCTTCAGAGGAATGATGTATTCTTTTTTAAATGCCCTTTCAAGAATACGTAATATGTCAAGGACAGTGACAATGTTTGCTTGAGAATGAAATCGGAAAAAGACAGGCTGACGCCTGTGTCTATGAGACTCAAACAATAAAGTTAGGGGCAGTGGTGGTGGGAATGGAAAGTGAAGCACAAGTGAAAAATTAATAAAAATTCCTGAAGCTCAACTCCTTGGGGAGAAGGAAGAATGTGCCTTTTAAAAGCATGGAGATATGGAATGCTGAAAAACAACAGAGCTTGTGACAGCTTGGGGGAAATTAAATATTTGATAGTTAGCAAGATCTTGCTAGGCCACAAACACTCCTTTCTATTTTACGTGTAGTAAGTTGCTTTTAAAGAAAATGGAATGGCCCAAAATTTCTGAATACCGTGCACATTACTTGGTAAACTGGCCCCTGTTCAAAACAACTTGCCTGCTTTATTACTGGGGAGAAGCATTCATTGTTCACTTCGGATGGCTTACCTGTAGATGTATTGAATTCCCCGTCTCCCCAAACCTGAGCAGTGGATAAGGCATTGCTTTGGCGCCTTCTTTTTTCACTGATCTGTTGTTTCATGTGGTAATGCCAACTCTAAGTGTCTGTCTGACCATCTAGTCAGCCTGGTGACCAAATTGATAAACCCTAAGGCTAGTTGCCCTGCGTTCTGTACTTTTTTAGTTTTCCAGAAATAGATGGAGTAAGAGATTAGGGAAACATGTTCACAGTGGCTGCTACTGCCCTTGGATATGGCCCAGATCCTGCAGACTCTCCCCTTGGTGCATGGAATTGCCCAGCCCTCCATAGCTCCCTCTGATGGCCTATTCCGGGACAATAAGGGGTCCAGTTTTTCAAGTTCAAGACCTCTCCAGACAACATTGCCTTCTATAACTCAGAGTTTGCCTCTCAGGACCTCGAAACTATTTTTAGAGCTGAGACATAATACACAAAACACAGCTACATATCAACAATACAGGATTATTCCAGGCCCACACCCCTCTAGTTTGCCTCATCTGACCTGAAACACTGAGAGGAAAACCACATATATTTTTAGTCTCTTCCTGAATTCCTCAAATGTCCTTCCATTTTCCATTTTATTTAGGGCCACTGAAATCTGGCCCGTGTTTTACATGGTAATATGTGCACACTCTTAGTATGTATCTCTGCTTGGGACCCTTTATTGGACTCTAAATATGGGCCCCCATGTAAATGACCTCTCGCCCTTGGCTCACTTACTAGTCTAAATTAGAAATGGCCCCTTCCTAAGTGCCAAGTTCACCTTGCACATCAGGTGCCCTGGGATTATTTCTATGAACTAACAAGAGCAATATATAAGTATACTTCTATGTCTAAAATCATAGAATTTTCCAGGAATTGTGAGATGATTTAAAGAGAGAAAATGGGTCTCTTAAACCTACAAATACACACACACACACACACACACGTGCATGTGTATACCTATAATAACACACACACACACACACACACTTATATTGTTCTGCATTGCAGTACCAGAGGGGTAAAGAAAGCAGCAACCAGCACACATAATTCTGGACCAGGGAGGCATCTAGCTTTTTTGAGACTTGAACCATGTCTTTTATTAACTTCCCCCTCTTTAGATGAAAACACTATTTCCGTTAATAATCCTTATTTTCTTGATTAATCTTTATGTTTAAAACAATGAAAAAAATAAAACATTTCACGTGGAAATATTATTAAAATGCAGTAAAACATTTCATTGTAAACCAAAATTGTATTTGTCAAGAAAAAGATTACACTTTGCAGGGTGCACTGTCCTTTACCGTTTTAACTTTTAAACACAAATAAAAATTCTGCATGGTCCCACAGAATGACAGAATTGAAGCAACTCCTGCTCAGTTTCTTTGTCTTTACAACCACCTGCCCACATTGCTTACTATTAATATACTGTTCAAGGCCAAGGACATGTCATCATACCGATGGGATGGACACACAGAAAGCACGGCCAAATATTTGCAAGCCATTAGGAACTTAATCCTGAAGCAAGCACGCATAGCCGAGTCCCTGTGTGTCAGGAGCCAGTATACAATTGAGTTTTTTTCTGATTTAACTTCGATGTAGAGTGCAATATCCATTAAAATATAAGTAATAAAAATATTAAGTATGAGCTTATGTTGTAGTACTGAAACTCACCCGTGAGGGCAATAATTGTTTAGCACTTAGATCAACAAAACTATTTTTAAGAAGAGTATGTTATCACTGACATTGTTTGGGATGGCTACCACGTAATAATTTTTTAGAAAGAACTTTTAATTGATTTTATTATTGATTTTAAGTTCTCTGCAGACAAGTACCACTTATTGCCTACACCCAGGGGGACCTCTCCCCACATCCCACCCTCGGAGACACCGATTCCAGTGTCTGCTAAGCTGTCACTCAGGCACGGAGACCTTTGTGTTCGAGGGTCACCCATTTCTCTTTACATCAGCCCATCCTTTTTAACTCAGAGCCAACCTTCAGGGGTATAGACCCAAAGTGGGGGGAGGACTTGCCACTAGCAAGCTGCAGTGGAGGTGCGCCCTTGGAAAGGGCGGCCACGTGAATGCCAAGACTCGCTAATGCATTTCCCATCTTCGCCAAGGGAAGCTGATCTTGCCCTCTCCTTCCCAGGCCCCCCACCTGCCCCTCATTCCCGCTCTTCTGGAAACATCTCCCTGACCGGAGGAAGGAAGAGCTGCATAGCTGTGTGTGTGTGTGTGTGTGTGTGTGTGTGTGTGTGTGTGTGTAGTTCTAGGCCCACCAGGCCACCTGAAAGAAAAATACTGTGTGGTGTGTGGTAGTGAGCAGGGGTCAGAGGGAAACCAGCCTCCCCTGCACTTGACCCTGAAGGAAGGAAGCAGGAAGCCCTGCTTGGGGACTGGCTGTGCTATTACCTCCTGACCCTCCCTAATCGAAAACACCCAGCGAATTGCGGAAAGCAGAGCCCCGCAGCACTTTCCACACCTCTCTCAAGCTTAGCGACCTTGTCCAGTACAAGAAACAGTCCTGATGGCTACTGCTAAGTGTTCACACTGACCAGCCTCACGACTATGCCTGGGAAGAGGCCCAGCCATCCCCACTTCACAGACAGGAAACTGTCTCTGAGCAGCTGACGTGGGAGGATGGGACCCAACCCCCGGGACTGCCTGGTGTCTGGGCCTTCTGGCCCGCTGGGGGTGGGCTGGCTGGGGATGAGCCCTCCCGTGACTGCAGCATCTGTAGATACCAGAGGCTTAACCTTCACCATTGCTGTCACGATGGGGTCCATCTATGGCTAATTCAATCCAGCTGCTCACAGAGCAAGAATCAGAAATGTGTAGAGTGAATGTCTAGATAACTTATTAGCATAATCTGTGTGTAATCAAGTGCCAGGTATCTCCTCATTCTTTTCATCCAGGTCTGCCTGTTGTGACTGCCCTTTAAAATAAGCCCTTCTCAGGAAAGCCTTATGAGAAGGCGAATTTAGCTAAATATGATCATAGGGTTAGTGGGCGAGTTTGTATCATGTCACCTACCCACAGTTAGGAGACATGATACAATAATATGTCTCTTCATTGAGTCATGCATCATTCATTTTTTTCACCAAATATTTGTTGAAAATCTATGCACCAGGCACTAATCTGGACCCTGGAGATAAGCACTAACTAACACTGTCCCCTAGAAGTTGACATTCTAGCTGGGGGAGAGTGCTGGCTCACCTCCAGATCCATCTTCACCCTTGCTCTGTGCCCCGGGAAGCGACCCAAACCCACATCCTTGTCAAGTGGGAGGGCAAGGGGAAGAAAGGGCGGGGGAAAGCCCAGCAGGAGACTGAAGGATGGAGGAAAGGGGGTCCGGGCTACAGTTTGGGCAGTGGCTGTGTTCCTCCACCCTCAGCCACAGATTCTGGGGAACACCCTCTCCTACATCCACCGGTCTTGCCAGGCTCCTCTGACACGCCACCCAAACCTTTTGTCTCTTTCTGCCCTCAGGAAGGCGATCCAGGACTTCTCAATGCTGCCAATCTCCTGTTGACTTAGCTGCCTACACCATTTCAGTTAACCTCTGAGAGAGTCTTTTCTGCCAGGGCTTCAACTGATACAGTAATATAGGCAATCAACAAACAAATAACTTACATATCAGGTGAGCAAAAATGCCATATAGCAACATTAAGCAGAGTCAGGGCTACAAGGAGTGCACGTGTGTTAGTGAGGCGGCATCCCATCCCTCTTTCTTTCATGTTACTGAAAATCCCCTTTCCGGCCCTTACCTGGCCCCTCCCAGCCTCACTAGCTCAGATCTCACATTCTTGGGTGTTCCACTGGGTCCTCAGTTTTTCTTATCGGCATTAAACAGGGCATTGCCGGCCAATCACGGCTCCTGCCTTGAATGTGTATCTCAATCTCCCAGGCAGAGTGCTTTCTATGCTCATCTTCACTGCGAGGTGATATGAGCAGTCACCGACAGCCAGACATATTTTCCATTACACGTAGTTGGTGAGGAAACATGAATTACAGTTTAATTTTGTGTGTTTAGCAAGCATGTGTATTCTTTAACCGCCCAAAGCCTGCAGAACAAGTCCAAAGCTTGCTCTGCAAATTCTTTGCCAGGAGAATGACAATGCTCGGGTGCCTTCTAAAGCATCGTCCTCTCCTTCCCAGCCTCGGACTCTGCCACCTGCCATCCCATCCCATAAGCAGAAAATCAGAGCTGAGTAGGTTGGCTTCCCTCCCATGTTCCTCCAACCCTTGACAAACACTGTTGACTGGTCGATTTCTGGTTTTTGTTGTTGTTCTGTCAAGCACCTAGGAGGCCATAGATAATGAGCAATCTTGGGGGTTGTTGTCAATAAGGAAAGTGAGGTTCTGGTAGATGAGGCCACGGGAGGTGAGTTGTTCTCTGACAGGGTTCGGGACATGGTACCCCAAAATATGGCACCTTAGCATATTGGATATTTAGGCTGAAGGAGTTTGAGAAAATGGCAGAAACAGGAGGCCTCTCTGGCTTCCACCCATCCCCCCCTTCTCCCTTGAAGCAAATGAGAGGTGCCCTTCCTACACCCGGAGGAGAGGAGAATCCTCATTGCCATGAATGAGAGATGTCAAGAAGAATCTGAACACTGGTCTTGTGCACTTCCCCCCAGTTTACTACATTCACCACATACTCTTTGTGCTATCACAACTTTTCTCAACTGTCCACTCTTTTTCAAACCTCACATAAAAACAGTCAGGTTTAACTTTCTTCAGGTCCTCCTTTCTTTATGAAGGCTACTGTTGTCAAGTAAAGCTTATGTTAAATAAAAGTGTATGCGTCTCTCCTGTTAACCTCATTTTATCAGTCTAATTCTCAGATCCCGCCAGGGACTCCAATAAGGTGGAGGAACACTTTTCCTTCCCTTCCCCTCCAAGCCATGGACAAATCCTTGTAGTCCATCTGCTCTTCTCACCCTCGGAGAGACTAGACCTTCGATCCTCATGGGCAGGGTGCTATACACCCTGGGGGTGTCCACTGACCAGGACTTTCAGGTCCTGCCTGTGACCTTCTCACCAGAGTCTCAGGGTGGCCTCCAGAATCTTCATTTATTTATAAACTCTCTAAGTGACTCCTGCGCAAACTGAACTTTAAAGTCTATTGTTCTAGAGACTACCACCCATGTGCTGCTACAAAGTGCTTCTCAGGGCCTTCTCCTCTCCCCAGAATTCTCCTCATTTTTTCATTTTGTTTCTCCTTTTTCTGATTCTGTCAACACAAAAGCCTTAGGGACTCATCACTCCTTCCTTTATATGGTTGTTTTCTACCTGTAGGTGTGGTAATCTTGCTTTAATATGGTCAGTTGAGTGACCAAGTTCAAAGTATCTGACTTGAGTGAGGGCAGGGCTGAGCTGGGGTTGGAATCTAGTGGGCTCAAAGGTGGGGGTGGGGGAAGCTTCAGGAAATGGGAGGGCACCGGCTGCCCCGTGAGCTCGTGGAGGCACTTAGTAAATTAATAGACAACCAGCTGGTGCAATGCAGGACTTTAACTGAAATCCCTATGAGAAAATTAACCAAATGAGGGGAAAGAGCAAGTTAATAAAAGTCGATTGTTCAATGAAAGTAGTTTTCTGCTTATTTCCCTTTGATACAATCGCTGTTAATTTCAATTATTTTTAGCAACTTCCCTTTGAACCCATTGTTTCAAAACTCAAAAGTCACTTTCAGTAAAGGTTGAACTTTGTCCCCAGAATATGGAATTAGGGGCTCTACTATCTAATTTCGCTGGTAAACTAAGGCGACAAATTGTGTGGTATTGAAAAATCCTCAAGCATATATGTATTCAGCCCATTTCTTCTATATGAAACAGACAGTTAATGGAAGTGAATCTACTTTGGGTGAATAAGGATTTCTAGATGCTTCTAGATATTCAGAATGACACTTGCATTTCAATGTTATAGGCACAGGAGTTTAAGTTTCCCACACAGGAACTAGGTTTTTTTATGATTTGTAATTATTTCTGCTCCCCAAAGCCTTATTTTGGTTCATCAGTCACCATGTTAAAGAATGGTGTTGATTTGGCCACTTGCTGTTTTTCACATGAACCTTTTTCTTCTGAATCTTTGGTGTGAGAAATTTAGTTTGTGACCATGACATAAAAGACAGTAGATTTTTTTTTTTAAGCAAAGGGAAACATGAAGAACCCAGGATCTTTTCTTTCCATCCATCCTTTCACTCCACCCTTGTTCAAGGTGCCCTTGGATTTCCAGCTTCTTCTGCTTCATCTATCCAAGAGGAATTGACAACCTAAGATATGGTTCGGCCTTCTCTACTTGGCCACACTCAGAGACATCAATCTCATGTCTCCACATTCACAGTCCATTCTCTAAAGGCTCGGATTCAAATTGCTCCAAAATGCCGAGAAACTTGCTCAAAAGCCCCAGCTTGAAAGCCCTCTGGAAGGGCAAATCCTTGACTTGAGTGTGTTTGCTCTGGGTAACAAGTGACTTCCTGCTTCGCAAACAAGAGTGTCAGAGGGCTGATTTTTAAAATTCCAAGGAACCTTACAAGTCACATTTTGACAACTTACAGGCCAAAGTGAAACAGAATATCAGGAATATTTGGGTTAGTTTTTCTTAAACTACATAAATATTTAAAAATCAAAGGAGCATTACTGCAAAGGAGGTGAGAGATTTAATCATTCCTTCCCCACCCCCCCCCCCAGGAATTTTCAAATTTTATGTCTGCTTAAGAATCACCTAAATCATTTTGCCCAAGTTCCTGGCTTCACACTCAGGGATTCTGCTCTCTAGAGGGCTGGAGTCCAGTGCTAGCACCACCTGGAACTTGAGAGAAACTCAAATTCTTGAGCCCATCCAGACCTCTGGAATCTAGAACTAGAGGGGTTGGGTCTAGTAATCAGTGTTTAAACAGCTCTCCGCTCGCAAACTTGAATAACCACTGGGATTTATATAGTATGATTATCTGTTAACATAGGGTCCTCACATTGAAAAACCACCAGTTGAATCAGAAGCTCCTCATACATTTAAAAGAAACACTGGCAGATTGGTGAGCTGCTGGGTTCCTTCATGGAGAGTCTGTCCTGTCTCCAAAATGGCACAACTATCTTCAAGCTAAAACCTTAAATCATTGCGGCAACTGCCTACACATCCAACTTCACTTCTCTCTCCCACTTTCTTCCCATTTTACTCTTCCCTCTCTGAACCCCCTCATGCCCTGCAAACACAGTGTTCTCCAGCCTCTGCCTGGAACTGCCTCCTTCCTTTATTGTCATGTGTCTAACTCCATTGTCCTTCAAGGTCCAAGTCAAGGTCACTTCCTTCTAGAAGCTGCCTTTGACTCACTCTAGTTGTGTGTACACTTCCACCCCTCACTTCCCTCTGTCAAAGCACTTACTGAAATGCATTATAATGGTCTATTTGTGAGCTCTTCTGCTATCCTATGATTCCCCCCACTCTCCACCCACACCCCCAAAGCAGGACCTCATCTGTCTACTCTTCTGTGCCCTGTACCTTAGCCCAGGTCAGGTACAGGTATGAAATCAATGTTTGTTACAAATAAGTCCTCAAGGTGGCACATTATTAGAGCACTATATGAGGTGAAGGGCATGGGCTATGACACCAGATTGCATGGGTTCAAGCCTTAGTTCTACCATTTTCTAGCTTTGTATATTTGTGGAAATTACTTAACCTCTCTTTCCTCAGTTTTCTTCTGAATAAAATTGAGATAGGGGTGCAATTACCTCATAGGATTGTTGTTTTAAGTGCTTAGAGCAGGACCTGATATGTATTAAAGCCTTAATGCTTCATGTTAGCAACAAAAAGGATCAATGAGGGTCCTAAGATACTTTAGTAGTTAGAAAGTCACTCGCCCCTTCTTTCTCCAAATTTTCATATTTCTTCTCTAGGCTGCCAATATTTCTTTCTCCTTTCTCTTCTTTCTTTGATACAGTGCTCTCTAAGAATACAACAACATCCCACATTTATAACCATTAGAAGTGTGTGTGTGTGTGTGTGTGTGTGTGTAGATGTGGTTTGTTAGTTGAGTTTATGAAGTTATAAACAGAACTAAGGTATGTCAGCAATTAGGAAATAGGCATTAGCCAATTCAAAAATTGTTTGAAGGATAATTCTTAAAAATAAATAAAACCTACATGCCCTTGAAAGTTATCATTTATGAAATTATTGAAATAAGGTGGGTCTCAAGTAAAAAGAGGGGAAAAACAGACTTAGTAACTTATAGAAGAAATGCAATTTAAACATACAAGCAGTAGACAGAATTGTCTAGTAAAGTAAGGAGAACTTGCAGACAACATGTGGGAAAGCAGATTATTTTTGTGCAAAATTATTCGAATTGTATCAAGAGCAGACCAAATCTGATTTCCAGTCACATGACCAATTACATAAGCAGTTTGCTTACATATTTACTTTTTTAAAATACTATTTTTACCAATAAATCACAACATATTCACTTACTGGTAGAATGTTTGGGGGCCTCTTTTATACAGAATATTGTTTCAGGTTCTGTAAAAACAAATCATCCATGTGCTTCCCAAACTCACCAAGTATATTGTCACCATAGTTCAGCGGTTCTCAACCTGTGGGTCTCGACCCCTTTGGAGGTCGAACGACCCTTTCACAGGGGTCACCTAAGACCATCCTGCATATCAGATATTTACATTATGATGCATAACAGTAGCAAAATTACAGTTATGAAGTAGCAACGAAAATAATTTTATGTTTGGGGTCACAACATAAGGAACTGTATTTAAAGGGCCAGAAGGTTGAGAACCACTGCAATAGTTGGTAGTGATGATAGTTCTGTTGTTGTTATTAATTGCTGCCTCTTGCCAAGAAACAACTCCATCACAGGGTTTGTGCTGAGTTCTTTTTAAAAAATTGCTTATGTACAATGTCACTAAATTTTCACATTCTTCTATGAGGTAGTTAGCTATTCCCATTTTAGAGAGGGAGGCTTAGAAAGGTTTAGCAACCTGCCAAGCCTCGATTGAAAACTCCCCAGATTGGAGGTCAAACAAACTGAAGGTTTAAGTCAGATTCTGAACCCCAAACCCAGCTCTTTCCGCTATGCTGTATGGCATAGATAAGATAGGCTGCCGAGACATAAGCGAACAAAAAGGTCAACACCTGATGGTGTGAGGGATGGTACAAAGCAGGGTAGGTTCTCTTCCAAACGTGTGGCCAGAGAGGGTTACAAATTCAGCAGGAAGGATGTCCCTGCAAAGAGGAGCCAGCTGGCAAAATCATTAACCTACCCAGAGGAATGCAGGGAGGAGCCCCTTAAGCCAGCAGTGTAAACACTTTTCTAAACACGCTGGCTGATGTTTTCTAACCATTGTTACTTATGCATAATTAAATGTGCATCAGATTTTGGAAGAAACATCTAAGGTGCTGGTGAAAAGTGTGTACATATGGCTCCCTTCCCTGCCCCCATCCCCACCTTCGCACATGCACATTCTGATTTTATAGGGCAGGTAGGGCCTGGCAATCTGAATTTGACCAGCACTCCAGCCAGGTTGTCCACTGGTGATCTCTAGACCACACGTGGATGAACCATGCTCTGTATCGCCAGTATTTTGAGTGTCATTTTACTGTTCTCTTACACTAATATTTTACATACATTATTACAAAAACCCCAGACATTGTAGAGGGTTGAGATGTTTCAAAATAAATAACAGCTGATATATTTTCTCCTCTTCACCCAAGAGAGGATTCAGCGTACTGTTACCACCCAGGGTTGGGTGAGCCTCTGGCCCTGCCCTCTTAAGCCTGCCCTGCACACTCCTGGGAGGCAGGAGGCTGTGGATTTTGTACTGACTCCATGTTCAGGCTCATCCTGTGGTCCCCACAGGTTTCCTTCAAACAACTCCTCTGTGGCTTCAGAAGAGCTGCAGGTGCAGCCGTGGGTAGTTTATGCAATGCCAGCTCCACCGTGAGGTGGTGATCTTGACAAAACATTAGTTCTGCTTCGTGCTCCACTGTGGCAACCCCACTGAGGTGCATGAAAACACAGTGTCATTCATGACATATTCAGAAATTCTCCCTGAAGAGAAATTTAAATTCACTCTGAAGTCCATGTTGTCTTCTTCTTCTTCTTCTTCTTCTTCTTCTTCTTCTTCTTCTTCTTCTTCTTCTTCTTCTTCTTCTTCTTCTTTTTGCTTTTAAACAAGGATTGAAAACTCAAATCGGAAGTATTAGAATTGTGATTTTGATTTTGAGTGAAGGTAAAGTATTGTTTGAGATGAGAACGACATAAGTAGAATGAAATGATAATGGGAAAGAGTCAATCAGAGAGGAGTGGAGTGAGGCCATTGGGAGGGTGGAGGGAAGGAGAGAGCTGAGCTCTGGATGTAGGAAAGGGCTGTCTCTCCTTGGAGACCGGAAAGGAGGAGAGAGATGGGTGTTGAAGCGGATACTTTTATGGAGTTGGTGGTGAGAGGCCAACAGAGCTGTGACCTCTGAGAAGGCAAAGCTGCTTCCTGAGATGAGGTATGTGTACATGTGTGTGCATGTGTATGTCCATGTGTGTGCGTGCACTTGGCCACACTAGTGCTTGGACATGTGAGGACGGTGGAGACCCCATGGAACTGTCTCTGTGTATAATTAGTCTCTGGCTAGGCGAGGGCTCATGTGCCTCTTCTGATCTTCCTGGGGTTAAAACATACAGTTATCTGGCTTCTGTGCACTCTCACTTACAATGCACAAGTGCGTGTGCATTTAAATATTTCACATGTTCTTAAAGTTTCTTTCAGGCTTTCTCTCAGTGCCTAGTAGACCACATGCAGCATATGCTTGGTAAATAACTTCATCGATTGAAAGATCTTCAACTGATCATATCCCTGCTTAGTAAAAGCAGATGCCAATGGGGAGAAGCAAATATCATTCTAGGTGTGTCCTGTCCTGGGGACAGGGAACTGAAACTGATCAGCATTTTTAGTAGGAAAGCATATTGTAGTAATAATGCAGAAGTTTTACCCTATCTAAACAGTGATTGGTGCATGTTATGATATTGAACTTAACACTTTATTACCTATTTCCTCTCCACTCACACACACACACACACACACACACACTCACACACACTCGAACACACTCACACACACATGCACACATTCATACACATACTCATACACACACCCACATGCAGACATGCACACAAACCTGCCTGTGCACGCACACAACCCAAGTCCAAAATCTTTCTACTTCTTAGAAGGCCAGAAACATGACTTTTGTGTGATGTGAGGACACAGGAGCACTGGACAGGAGAAAGGGTTAACTAAGGATCTCTAGCAATGCTTCCACTTGTTCTCCAAGGAGTAACAAAGAGAGGAAGCGCAGCCTTTGTGGAAGGAAATTCCCAGGCCCCACTTCGGACATTCGCAACCTGCCCTGTGAACCCCGGAGGAGTGTCTGATGATAAACACTTGCAAACAAAACAATCCATAAAAGCATTTTTACTAATGTTCTCGCATTTTCACCAAAGGGCTGGAGCGCATTTTCCTGCATCTGTGGACCTGGAGGGGGCCTGGACATCCACCCGCTGGCAGAGCCCAACAATCCTGCCCCCGCTCAGGGCTTTCTGCCCCTCCCTCTGCCCTTTGTGTGGCGTCTGTCCGTGCAGGTTCCCTTGCCTCTTGTGTTTTTGATTGTGTGGGAGCCCCACGCTCACATGGAACCTCTGGAATGTAGACTGCAGATCCTTTCCAGGTTGGATATGGACCCTGCATGCAGACCTGAGATCCACCTTAGCATCTTCTGCAGTGACTCCCAGACACAACCTTGAACTTTACAACCTTGAGTAGTAATGCAGTGGCCTTCCCCAGGAATGGGAGGGCTTGACAAAGGTGTGAAAACCCTGCTAATAAAGTGTGTTGATTACATAACCGATTAGGCTTATTTCTCTGTAATTGCAAGAAACAACACACACACACACACACACACACACACACACACCGCTCACCACTCACCAGAACAAGAACAAAAACAGCAAACCCAAACAACAGCAACAAAAATCTCTGAAGTCTTGGTAAATATTTATACAATAATTTCTCATAAGGAATCCAAAGCATTTTAAAACCAAAATGCAAAAATCTTAAGCAAAAATCTAGTGTGGGTCAGTTTATTGGTAATAATGTACCTTATTTATGCCCAAACTAATAGGATGTGAGGATTACTGCAGCCATTCTGTAGATGAATAAATCAAGGATCAGAAACTGGCCTAGGAAACATTAATAGCAAAGATCTGGGTGATTCATGTTTCTGATAGCTGCTCATGTGTGTGGGGGGGGTGCATGCATGGTGTGGTGTGTGTGTGGAATGTGTGCAGTGTGTGTGTATTGTGTGGTGTGTGTGTGTGGTGTGTGGTGTGTGTGGTGTATTGTGTGGTGTGTGGTATATGGTGTGTGGTGTGGTGTGTGGTGTGTGTATGTGTGTGGTGTGTGGTGTGTGTGGTATATGGTGTGGTGTGTGTGGTGTATTGTGTGGTGTGGGGTATTTGGTGTGTGGTGTGGTGTGTGGTGTATGTGTCAGGGCTGTGTGCATGTACATGTGTGCTTTTGTTACTATAAAATGCTTAACCACCCTTTACTAATTGCAGTCTAACCCAGGCTCTTCAAATTCCTGTTTCTGGCCATACCAGAGTCCACTACACAGCACGGGTGAGGGTTAGATTCTCAACTGTCAATAGAAAGCTGAGCCTTTATTTCTGAAATGCCATCACTGGTCTTGGGATATTTTTAGATGAAATAATCATACATGCCGACTCATTTGCATCTGCCCAGAGATGGTGGGTGACCTCCATCATGACCCCGGACTCGGACCCTGTAGACTGAGGCAATGACAGGTTGCAGATTTCACTCTGGGCGGGGTTACCATGAGCCTTCCACTCAGACCTCCCTCTGCCCTTTGTACTGTAACAATGCTCGGAAACACGGGCTTGTTAGAGGAAATTCCCAGGGCCAGAGTTTGGACGTGAGGCAGTTGCTTTGCTATGCTGGGCAGGCTGATGTGCGCCTAAAAATAAACATGCTGGTCTGCATGGGGTTCTATGATTTTGCCCTGCACAGTGGATCACATTTCAAAAGGGAATTTTTTTAAAAATGTTTTTAAGAAAGCAAGCCCAGGTAAACGGGAAGAATAAAATATATCATGGTTTCCTTTCGATTTGACAAAATGTACCATTTGCTGATACCCATTTCTTTGAAAGGGCTATTGCTTTTTTTGCCTGAGGATTTCAAAACAGTGTTCAAGAAAGCAAAGGCATGCTGGGATGCTGTCCAAGCAACTGCAGAAAGATGGGAGCACCCAAAACCACAAGACCAGCCAGTTCTTCCCAGTGCAGGAAGGATAAAGTATTAGCAGAGAGCCCTGGGCCGGCCCGGAGCAGCGGGTGACCTGCGTGGGACCCCCTGTAACGAAGTCCGCCCTTCCCTAAGCCTCCAGGTACTTAGCTGGCAGAGAGGCTGTTATTAACGTGGCTCATTTAGCAGAAAAAGAAAGGTAAGTCAACAGTGAACAATGAACTTGACTCACAGCAGGCAGATAGCTCCAACCAGCTCTCTTCTCTCCCCAAAAGGCAAATATCTTACTCACAGTCCCTACAATTTAGAAGATGGTAGGACCATTTATGTTGCACTCTTTAAAATTAGATTTTTGAGTGGCTCAGAATACATATCCATTTGGTGGTGTTTCTATTTTATAAATAGAACAGATATCAGGGGTATAGCTTTGAGTCTTGCTGTGACTTGCCTGACCCTGGTTTGGCTGAAAATGGGCCAAATTGTGTCAGTTTTCCATCAAATCGGAATGTGTTTGCAGCACAACAAGTAACCCACAATCTAGTTAAAGAGTAACTGAAAAAGAGTGGTTTTGAGTGAACTTTTGCTGCCTCATCGTTCTCATGCCTTCTTTGCTTTTTCCTGGAAGTCCAAACTCACTCTATTGTTGTTGCAAAGACCCTGGTTTTAAATGGTCAAGCAGACAGGCAGAGTTAGTTAACAAAAGCGCAGCAACAGTCGCTCTCTAGCCTGATGATTTTTTTTTTCAGACCTTCCTTTGGTAGCTTTGGATTGGGGGCCTGACATCACAGGACTCTCGGTGGCTTTGAGCGGGAAGGACCTCCAGGTCATCACCCGGACCCCACCCAGTGCGGCATCCCTGTGGGAACACCCCGGCCACGAGCTTCCAGGGTGCTGGCTCACCGCCCAGAACAGGTCGTTCACCAAACCACTAGGCAGTTTTAGACAATTCTGATGGCGGGCAAATCCTTCCGCGCATTGAGCTAAAACCCGTTACCCCATAATTTCCACTCATCAATCCTCTGCTGACCTCTTTCCCCACACACATCAATCTTGAAATATTTGAGGGTAGCCTCCATGTGCCACAAGACCGACTTCTTACTTCAAATGCCCCTGGTTCCTTCAACTATTCTGCAAATGACAATTTTCTCATTTTCCCCATCTTGGCCAGCCTCCTCGTTTAAGATCTGATGTGTTTCTTGAGGCAACATTTTAAGTACTTTAGCTAATTAATCTTCTCTATAACCTTGTGAGCTAAATATTAGCTGCATTTTCAGAAACAAAACTAAAACTTGGCAAGATACAATTACTAACTCAAAGAAGTGGCAGATGGGGGATTCAAAACCAGGTCTGCCTCTTTCTAGCCCACCACACGTCTCTGATTAAAAAAACAATGTTGAACCAGGTATAGCCAAGGTTGATCTCAGAAACATTCTGAGATCTGTGGCTGCTAGAATCCTCCTATGCACATTAACAATCCTTTTGTCACTACAACTTGTCCTTACTAATAGAGATTAATGGGTGTGTGTTGTTTTTTTTTTCTCATTTTTATTGAGGTATAAAGGACATATAATATTATATTAGTTCCAGGGGTACAACCTAATGATTTGATATTGGTATACACTGAGACGTGATAATCACAATAAGCCTGGCTACCATCCATTACCATACAAAATTACAAAATTCTTTTTTTCCTTGTGTTGAGAACTTTTAGGACTTACCCTTGGCAACTGTCAACTATGCATTACAATGTTATTGACTACAGACACTATGCTGTACATTACATCCCCATAATTTCTTTGTTTTATAATTGGAAGCTTCTACCTCCTGACCCCTTCACCCATTTTGCCCAGACCTCTGACTCCCTCCCCTCTAGCAACCACTGTTCTGTTCTCCGTAGCTATGAGTTTTGAGAGGGTTTTTTTGTTTTTGTTTTAGATTCCACAAATAAGTGAAATCACATGGTATTTATCTATCTCTGATTTATTTCACTTAGCTTCATTCCCTCAAGGTCCATTCACATTGTCACAAGTGGCAAGATTTCATTCCTTTTTATGGCTGAGTACATCCCACTGTATAAATGCACCACATCTTCTTTATCCACTCATCTATTGATGGACACGTAAGATGCTTCCACATCTTGGCTATTACAAATAAAGCTGCAATGAACATAGGGGTGCATATATCTTTTCAAAGAAGTGTTTTCTTTTTCTTTGGATAAATACCTAGTAGTAGAGTTGATGGATCATATGATAGTTTTATTTTCAGTTGTTTGAGGAACCTCCATACTGTTTTCCAAAGTGGCTGCACCAATTTACGTTTCCACCAACCGTGCACAAGGGTTCTCTTTTCTCTGCATCCTCACCAACACTTGTTATTTTTTGGTTTTTTTATAAAAGCCAAAAATTAATGTTAATTTGAACAGTTAGGAAGTGACCAGGAAAACACCCACCTTGGCTGCTGAAGGGAAACTATAGACAAGGTGGGTGTGCAGGGGAGTATAGTGGTCAAGAGACGCGTGAGCAACAGGAAGCAAGAAGGAATTTAGGAGGCCCGGGAGGCACCTTGTTATGGAAACTTCAGGTGGTGGGAGAACAAGACAACAGGGCTCAAAGAGGGGGGAAGTGGTTGCATGAGGGTGCCTAAACCGTTTGCTTTAGCCCGAGCCGCGTGGTTGTGTCTACAGAATAAATATGAAATATTTGTTTTTCCCCCAGCTGATCATGCCCTCTACGGGAGTGCAAAGTTTGGGGACAAAGGATACTAAGTCCAACATCTGACTCTAGGTGAAATCTGGTTAGGCCACACCTTTAGGTGGAAAGAGAAAAAGCCTGCATGTAGTCAGAAAGAGAGTCCTTTGCAGCTCTGCCACAATGAGGTTCAGGGACTGGCTCTATGTCTACAGGCTTCTACATTTTCCCCACACCACTTGGTAGGGTTACTTCCTTCCTTTCTCCTGGCTGCTCTCCAAAAGCAGGGATTGCCTGAGGATGACACTGCCTCTGCCCTCAGCTGCCCCTTTTCAAAGTAGTTCTACACCCAACAACTAATGCCCAGTGGATTAAAGTAAGCTGTAGGCCACTGCTCCCTAAGAGTCACTGCCACACTGTGCTCCATAGAAGGTACCAATGGACAACATTAATGTCTATGGCTGAGCACATGGGCATAGTGAAAAAATGACTCCCTTAAGATCTCTTTGCCAGTTTGACTCAGAAAACTACAGAGCAATGCCCTTCAAATAATCAAGCTGCATGAGAGAAGGTGAGTGCAGAGGCTCCTGGGATATCGTCTTCTATGTGCACACATGAAAGCGGAGGCTCCTCTCCCTTGTTGCTCCTGTCTTGCTTACCACTTGAGAAAAATCAAGGTTCAGAGAATGGATGTGGACTCACCCACGTTCACATGGCAAATGAGTTACAGGTGCAGGACTAAGTCAGGGCCCCACAGCTTTTTACTAAATCATACTTCAAGCTCCTGATATATGTACTTGGATGTGCCAACATGTATTAGAGATCAGACTTTGAGTTTTCTTTAATGCTTTTTAGGGAGAAGCAGGACAGAGGATGAGAAAATGTACATCCTCTCTAAGGAGACTTGGATGGAGGCAGGACTCACATCTGTGTCACTTGCCATTGTATCCCTAGTACAGAACCTGGTGTTTCTGTGGAAGGTGCTCAGTATATGTGTATTTGCTAAACAGGTGTGAGTCCATAGTCAGGGGACACATAAAATTTGATCAATGAATGCATAAATAAGTGGAACAACAATAAATCAGTGTCTCTCTCTCTCAATCAATCAATAAATAAAAATAAAAAATAAAATAAATACGCAAGTCTCTGACTTGGAGGGGTGGAGTGAGGGGCACTGATAGAGAAACACCTAATGGGAGAGGCTATCCACAGAGACATAAAGAAATCAATTCTAAAAAGGTATGGTACAAGGTAGATACTCAAAATAATTGATGAAAAAAATGAATATAGCAAAGTCTCCTAAAGGAGAGTGTAGGAAAATATTACAGGAATCAGCAATCTCCTTGAAAAGCTTCCAACTATTGATCTGGCAATGAATTTGGGTTCTTCAGACAACAGATTCATTCATGTGCTCACAAATTCAATAAACATTGATTAAGCAAAAGCTGTGCACCTAGCATTGTTTCAAGTGCTATGGATTCAGAAATCAAAGACTGATAACTCCTCAAGGATGAAAATAAACATAGCAACCATCACTTAATGTGCTAGGGTTATGACAGCACATTTCACAAAGTGCCATCAAACCACAGACCTGAGGGACACTCAGAGTGAGGTGGACTGGATGAGGGGGAAGGAGGGAAAGAAGTCAGGCTGCAGTGGATAGTTGGGTGGAGAAGATGATTGGCAGTGACCTGGACAGGGAGAATAGCACCCATAGACATAGGCGGGCAGAGAGCTCTCATGTCCTGAGGAGTTGAAAGGTATTTAGTACAGCTGGAAGCTCAGGTGGGGAGAGGCGAGGCTGGGCACGGTGATAAGGAGCAGACCTTGAAGGTCTTGTTTACCTTCTTTAAGTTGGGGCTTCTCAAAGTTTAATGTGCAGGGACCTGGTTAAAATGCAGACTCCAGAGGGCCCTTTAGGCAGCAGGCGCATGATGGGACTAGTTCACTGTGGAGAGTGACATTGACAGAATTGATTTTCTCAAGAACCCCGTGGTAGGACATGGAGGACAGAGCGGAGGGAGACTTTGTTGAGGTTAAAAACACGAGTGGCAAGAAATTTTGAACACCTGAACTAAATAAGCTAAGGAAGAAGAGTCTATGTTCAATAATAGGTGTAAATTGGCTGATAGTCTATGAAGTTGCTATAAAATACTTCTCCGAGAGGAAGACTATGAGGACAAAAATTAAACAAACAAACAAATAAACAAACAAAAACCCATAAGAGGCAGGAAAGGAATTCCAGAGAATAGGTAATGTTATTTGAATGTCTTGACCCTGCTCCAGGTCTCAGTGGACACATTATCTTGAACCCCAAGAGTGACCTCACTGGCCCCAAAAAGCAGCCAGCTATAGAGTGAGCACCATCCCTGCATAGAACGATCACAGCAGAGTAAATAAGCCATTCTTCACAGATATCCCTTGACATATGGTGTCACTACTTGCATTCGATTTCAGGAAACTTCAGGAAGAGCAATTGTTTCACAACAAATTCTGGAAAGTAACATGGAAGTCCACCGGATCCTGAGCAAAGTTCTTGTTCATTTATTCACAGCCCATAGGTCCCCGACATTAGATACACCTGTTTCTATCCCTGTTAGAAAATCCTGTCAGCTCGAGTATACCTTTCACCCAAAGAAAAAACTCAGGAAAGAGTAAAATAAATAAATAAATGAATAAAGGGAGGGGTCTACATTGTTGAAGGAAAAAAAAAAAAAAGGCAAGTGGTAAACTTTGTTCCCTTCAGCAGAAGCCAAAAAAATAAAAATAAAAAAGCAATTTCTAATGAGATTGGCCCTCCAAAAAGAATAATAATCAGCATCATGCTCTATGTACTATGCTGGTTGGCATTCTTTATCCAACGATGTACAAATTCAAAAAACCCAAATGCCACCTCCCCTCTCACCCTTTTGCTCACAGTCCTGTAAATCAGTCCACGTCAAAAAGACCCAGGTGGAAGGTATACAGCCCAATCAAAAAGCCAGGTGGGCAGTCACATCTACTTCAGAACAGCTCAAATCACAGGCAGCAGGACAAAGCACAATAACACGGACCTACCTTTCTCCTCTGTGGTGTTCAGGCTCCTGAAACTGAATCCGGTCCCAGAGACCTTCCTAGGGCCCTTCTATGTGAGATGAAATGTAAGGGCCTCCCATTCAATCACACAGCCACACAGGGTGGGATTCCCAGAAGCAGCCTCCAGATCCTCAGTGCGCCCACAGACCCGAGGGAGCAGAGGTGGACTGTCTTCTGTTCTCTGCTGCAGGAAAGAGCTGGGAGACTCAGTGTGACTGGGGGTGGGGGCGGAGGCTGGGGGAAGGGAAATAATATGGGAGCCATAATAAATAAGAGATCCTCTCCACATGACTTCCTGTATTTGGTGCCGGTTGCCTCTCTCCAGGCTCCCTAGAGGAAATAAGAAATTTAAACTTGTCCTTTGGCCACTGGAAAGAAGAGAATAAACATGCTAAGAACCATGAAAATGAGAATGAGCGGGGCAGCAGGCAGGGAGCTGACGGGCCAGCTAGCTTTACCTTTTACCAAGTGCTTGCTTCCTGAAGTTTCCCTAAGTGTTTAACTCTGCAAAAGTCAAGAACACCCTCATCTTCTTAGAACTGAAACATTGCCTGGCTGCTGTCCAGAAGACCTGCCCCAGAGGTGCTGGTGAGAGCGAGTCACAGGTCTGAGAAGAGTCTGTTCGCAGCATGGAGCTGGGTTCTGTCTTTGCAACCGCTGATGACATTCAGTCTTATCTTGGAACAGCTTCTAAAGTCCTCAGGCCATTTTGCCCTGGGGTTTAAAGAATTATTGTCAAGGCTACCATCTATCGATTGCTGGAAGCTGGACTCCCTGCGTCATAGGTGGGACTCAGGGTGAGATGAAAAGTACGAGGCCATTCAAAAATTAAGGATTTCAAGATGGTGACAGCAGATCATGAAAACAATAGTGGGGGCCCTTCTGCCTTGAGTCTGGGACTGTGTGCAACTATTCGATTTGTGCATCAGTGGAGCCAGTCCTGGCTAGGGAAGAAGGGTAGGACTATGGGTGTGTTGGTTTTAAGCAGCTGGGTTATCAAGAGGCCTGGACTGTCGCATTGTGTTCTGCTGGGTGACAGTCAGGCCTGGGACAGCAGTGCCGCTGGAGCCGGGGCAAGGGAGGAATGCTGGCTTGGGCGTGTGAGCCAGCAAAGACCATAGCTGTATCGCTGACTTAAAGGGTCAGTGGTCTCCTCGCTGATTTCCCGCTCACCTCCATGTCATTCTCCTCTCCTCATTCAGAACAATCGCTATCAACTGCAACCATCGTGACATGATTCGCCTGATTAAAATCTTTCAGTAACATCAGCAAAAAAAGCTGAACACTTTAACGTGGCTTCCAGCCCCTTCAGGACCTGGCACTGCCTTGCCTCTCCCACGTTACTGCACAGCCCACCTCCGCCTGCTCTCTCCTCAACCCTCCTCCTTCCCTCCTTCCCCACCTTTCTCACTCCAGGGGATCACTCTGTGAACCATGCTCTCCTTCAACCCCGTGTCCTTCAAATCTCACATCCTCCAGAAAATAATTGTCAGATTCCTGAGCCCCTTTGGTGTATCTCCTTAGCAAACCCTGCTTATCTCTCTCAACACTCATTAACTCAAAGCAGTGGAAACCAGTCTGCTTGCCCTTGTCGCCTGCAGGGCTATCCAGTGATGGCAAACCTTTTGGGCTCGGTGTGTCAGCATTTTGAAAAACCCTAAATTAACTCTGGTGCCGTGTCACATATAGAAGTTTTTTGATATTTGCAACCATAGTAAAACAAAGATTTATATTTTTGATATTTATTTTATATATTTAAATGCCATTTAACAAAGAAAAATCAACCAAAAAAATGAGTTCGCGTGTCACCCCTGACACGCGTGTCATAGGTTCGCCATCACTGCTTAGACTCTGAGAAGGCAAGGACCGTGTCTGGTTCAACAGGACGTCCCTAGGTCGAGAACCAGGAGGGTGTGATGCGTGTGAGGTTAGTATTAGTAGCAGAAGCATTCATTACAGTTATCCCCTTTTTGATCAGTTGAAATTATATGACTCAGGAAAACAAGATTGTTGTTATGGTTCTATAACAGTTTAAACTCTGGCCGACAGAGTGAAACAATTACACAGGCAATAGTGCAAAGAATTCTTATCCATAGAAATACAAATTAATTTCCCCCAGTGGGGATACATCATTGATTTCCACCCTGTAGAAATTATTATCTCAAATATTACATTCTAGTGCTCACATAATATTAGGCTCTCTATATAGGGTGCCCCCCCTCCCAAATGAATATACACTTTACAGCTGATAGCTCAATTGATGTTTCTTTCTTTTCAGATTTAAACCATTGGAATTAATAATTATTCAAAGTGTGCATACATTTTTGGGACACCCTGTATTTGCATTTTCACAAATCCAATTCAAAATTCCTGATTGCTTATATAAATGTCTACTCTTGAGATTTTCCTTTGAACTTGTTTTAACATCTTACCGTCCCTTCATTAATTAATGAGTTAAATAAAATCTCCATCTCCTGTTCATTTGATATTTATATGAGAGGGATGATTTCACCTTTTTGAAAATGATTTCTAAACAGAAGTCAGTTGAGAAACGGTGACAACAGGACATTGTGGTGGCAATTTGTAGGGGCAGAACTGTTTTCTTCACTATTTTGCTTAGTTTTCTAAATTCCCTGAGTATATAAAATAAAAACAGGAAATGAATGAAGCATGATGATGATCAAAGCAGATGACAAACTGCCTCTGCTGTGTAGGGTACAGGTTTCAATTAGGCAGAAGAACAGGCAAAGCCCAAAGTGTGCAAAACCGTAACTGCACACAGGGATACCAGGTGGGCAAAAGCGCCAAGGCCCAAACTCATTGAAACTAGTACCTTGGAGGGAGAAGAGCTTGATAAGCAAAAGTCACGTATTTCGGGTTTCCAATCGTTCCCTAAAACAGCATTTTAGGGATCCTAGCTGCACAGACAGCCAACTGGGAAGACCTTACTATCAACCAGCAATAGCAAACCCTTCAACAACTGGAACAGTGGCACTTTGTCAGGAAGAACCCAGATTATATCAACATACTTGGGTGGTTTGGTTTCTCTTTAATGTCAATATTTTTCTATTGTTACCTGATGTGGCTTGCAGTATATATTTGTAATATCAAGTACATAAAATGATTTATCTTTAAGAAATGGTCTGGTCCACAGTCCAATCTGTTCCCTAAAGCTCTTAGGACAAGACAAGCAGGAAAACAAAAAGTCTTTTGTTGGTGGTGGTGTTGTTTTTGCTTTTGAAATGAAATTTGTAACGAATTCCATTTGGAAGCAGCAAAGTAACACACCTAACAGTTCAATGTGGGATTTGGATGTTTTCCTGAGAACGATTTCTGCTTTTGGAGGAATCGTGAGACGTATAAAGGATCGTGACAAGAGACAGGACAAGGACCATTTAGATGCTCAGAGATCACCTCCCACACACATGCAGTCCTTACCACAAACGGGGGCCCCTCTGAGAAAGCCCAGTGCCTCAGGAGTGGAGAGTCAGGCACGCCAGCTTGGCTCCACCACATTAGAGGTGGGCGTATGCCTCTCTGTCTCCCTCCCTCCCACCCTGCCTCCCTTCCTCCTCCTCCTCCTCCTCCTCCTCCTCCTCCTCCTCCTCCTCCTCCTCCTCCTCCTCCTTCTTCTTCTTCTTCTTCTTCTTCTTCTTCTTTCTCTCTCTCTCTCTCTCTCTCTCTCTCTCTCTCTCTCTCTCTCTCTCTCCTGCTTTTTTTTAATGTTTCTAACACCTTCATTTTCCAAGAAAGCACATGATAGTGGTCTTACTTAAGGTGAACATTTCTTAATTCATCCCTGTCGTTACCCCTCCGTTCCTCCCGTACTTGTCCATCACCCAGGTTAATTCGCTGTCAGGTTCATTCCCTTAAAGCACTGCTATGATTGTGATACTCCCTTCTCAAAAGTCCTCCCATGACACCTGCGCTGCAGGCACACACTGCCTATCAGGAGGCCTTACTCTCTCTTTAGCTTGTTGCTCAAAGCCCTCCCAGTCTATACTCCATCCACCTTCCCGGTTTAACTTCTGCTCTTCTGTACTCAGCTCTGGCTCCACATCCAAATGAGTCTCCTTCTCTCCTTCCAACAGGCCTTGTCTTTTTCCCTTTTGCAAAGAGCTGGGCTTTGGGCTGGAGTCACCCACCAGAGTCTCAAATGGGTTCCCATGCCCAGCATGGAGTCTATCTCCACCCAAACCTTTCTCTGGTAAATGATGCCAGAACGAATCTCTCTGAGTTCTAAAATCCTAGCACACATATTGTCTGTATCACTTCAGCAGCTCTTTCATGTCTTATGTGTTATCTATTTTTATAATTTCATAGTTCAGCAGACACTAATACAAATAATACCAAAAACTCATTGAGTGTTGACTGCATGCCAAGCCCTTGACATATTAACCTGTTGCATTCTCCCAACAAACACTTCTATGGAATGGTTTTAGCCTTTTCTATATGATAGAAAAAGGAATGGCTGGGCTTTCCATCCCATGTATTATGGGAAATTCATCAAAGCCCAGCCCTCCCACCCTTCATTCCTCTGGGATCCCAGAGAAGGTGAGGTGGGGAAGAGTTGTCATTTTCGGAGCCATCCTTACTGGGTGCTGCACTTGAACCAGCATCAAATGGCTTCTGCCAAGTTCTTACTCTTGGTTTCTGCCTTTGAACCCCACATCCTTCAATCTCCCAAACCCTATTAGCATCATTTTGTTGGGTGGAATAGATGTTTGTATGAGGTCTGAGAAAAGGGAGAGGGTAATGCATCAAAGTTCAAAGCACAATTTATGTTGATCACTGAAATCATTGCCCTAAAGTCCCTCTGCCACCACCCACAGGGACTTTTTCCAGCCAGTGTTCTCTGGAAGCCTCCGCCTACATCAGATCCTTGGGCTCTGCTTCCTTCCCAGAGCCTGATGTCTCCCTCCTCCCTCTCTCCTGGGTCCCCCCTTCTCGTTGTGGTGCAAATTCTTAACACTCGCTGCATGCTGCAGAGAAATTCATCTCTCTTCTGGTTTTGTACCTGCTCATCCAAATAGCCAGGAGTATTCAGCTTTCACACCAAAATGACCCAAGTGAGTTATCTTTGAAATAAGTATCCATCTTTATGCCACCCCCTTTGAAGGCTATGGTATTTTTGTCCATTTAAATAGCAATATTTTCTTTTTCTTCCTCATCTGTGTATATTTTATCTTCATGATATATGCATGTTTTATTTGTATATTATATTCTAAGCATCTTGACTGTATCTTTTATATTTCAGCTTTGTGTCTCTCTTCGTGCCGCATACTTGTTGAATAAATACATTAATAAGAAAATGATAGAAAGCATGAAGATAAGGACTTTCAGGATGGATAAAGAGAAGGGAAGACTGATTTTTATCAATGATTGGGAAAACTTAGAAGGCCTAGTTTCCAAAGTTGCCCATGACCCAAAGCTGGGAGACAGAAAAGTGCACAGAAGGGAAATGCAGCAAGGTCTTGAAAGCTCTGTACTTGTATGTCCAGAGTGCACTGCCTCTTTACTTGGACCTAGATTACAAAATGCATTCTGTAAATATTGACATCTTAGGAAATGACGTGAAGCATGCTCCCCCCAACTCCTTTTTTCTACAATGAGAAATGTAGGAAAAATAAGCTGCCCCGACGTCTCCCTGGACTGAACCCTTGGGCCGGGGCGTGGGCAGTGCTCAGCTGAACCACTTCCTCTGGTTTATCATTGCTCATTCCCAAGGGATGACTACCATTCTCTCTGTCTCAATAAGCTGTCATTTCTTCTCTCAGAAACAGTCATTTTCCCAGCTATTAATTCTCCAGGTCAACTGGAATTTACAAAATCATGTTTTTATTCCTCACAAAGACTCTTCATTTAAAGTGCTTTGTTCCCAATCTTCCCCAGCTACTTTAGGGGGAAAACCTGCCAACACCACCAAGGATTGACTGTCCTGTTCCAGTCTGTGTCCCAGGCTTTGTTCCCAGCACTAGAAACCCAAGCAGCTCACAGTTCAAGCACTTTATAATTTCATAACTATTTAAATTTAGAAACACTCAGAATGTTGAGCTTCATAACTACTTAAATTTAGAAACACTCAGAATGTTGACCCATTATCTCAACTGTCTCCCCCATAACCCCATCTCTGATAGAAATAGGATAGAAATGTGGATCTGGTAATTTAGAAACCACAGAAAGGCTCTAATTCCAAAACATAGTCATTTATTTGGGAATGCAGTATTTTTAAGAAAAACAAAATTTCTAAAATAATAACAATGGTTGTCATTTATTGAGCACTCATGTACTAGATACAATACAATAGGTTGAATGATATCTCATTCAATTATTTTTTTTACAATTTTTATTGAATTTATTGAGGCAACATTGATTAATAAAGTTGCATAGGTTTCAGGTGTACAATTCTATAATACATCATCTGTATATTGCATTGTGTGTTCACCACCCCTAGTCAAGTCTCCTATCATTCTGATAACAACTCTGAAAGATGGGTATTAGGACTCCCATTTTTCATAGGAAATGGAAGCGCAGAGTGATTATGTACCTTTACCATGGTCACTTAGCTGGGCTATAAAAATATAGAGTGACTTTTTGGCTTTCATAGTAAGTACTAAATAAATGAATGAGAGAAACAGTGACTAACTATATGAACCAGTCACTTCTGGAAACAATGTAATTCTCCATATGCAAAGAAAAATAAGCACACAAAAATTGTTACCTTAGTGATAATATTATGCAGAAAATCAGTAATTTTGGATAAAAAAGATTTTTTACTTTGAAGTCTGATGTTTGAAGGGAACTGGTTTAAATAGAGGGAAAATATGAACATTTTGGGGAAATAATTCTAATCACTTTGGAATTTTACTCAAAAACTTTGGCTTCACTGTTCCTTGATACCAGTATTTCTCTTCATTACTTTTACTTTTACCATCATGACAAATTTCATCTGTCATATGAAACAAAATGGCTTAAAGTAATTTTTATTGCCCATTTCTGGGTGTTCTCTTGACCAGTCAGTGAAGTTGGAATGATTAAAAAAAATAAATAAATACGTAATTTGTAAATTTTATGTTTAGTTCATAAAATTCCTTTTTCTTGCCTTAATTTCAACAAACTTACTAATTATGTTGTTATAATCAAGATTTATTCTGTTGATGTAATGTCAACTTAGACACCCTTTCTTGAGTCATTAGATTTTCTAGGTAGTTTTATAAAGTGATTTAAATTAGGAGACGTTTTGTTCTGTAGTGGAAGTATCCACTAGATTTATCAATAAATGTCTTAAAGAAATATTTAGGTAAGAAATTAGCATGAATTTCACATATCTTGTTCAAATATTGTAATACAATCACAATTGATAAATTAGATTTATCATAGAAAATACTATAAGATATTTTAATCCTATCTATAAGTTATATTATGACCTTAACTATCACTTAAAGCAAATTTAGGTCCATATGGTATTTTTTAAGATATATTTTTATTGATTTCGGAGAGGAAGTGAGAAGAAGAGAGAGATAGAAACATAAATGATGAGAGAGAATCATTGATCGGCTGCCTCCTGCATACCCCACAATAGGGATTGAGCCCACAACCTGGACATATGCCCTGACTGGGAACCCAACCGTGACCTCCTGGTCAACACTCAACCACTGAACATTCCGGTCAGGCTGTATGATATTTCTAAATCTTCTGTCATTTTAAATTTTCCAAACTAAAGATAGTATTTAAAAGAAACTGAAAATAGCACTGTGTTCCTGTATTTGTTCAAATCTCTCTTTAATAGAGAACATACAGTGACTCATAATGACCAGAAAATCATCCTTACAGAAATTTCTTTTGGAATTATTTGTACATGAATCTTCTTTATATTCATGCACACATTTTTGTTTCCTTGTTCTAATTAATTTGTACTTTATTAGAATGTAATTTTGCTGCACAGGCACGTGCAGTTACTTTTGATTTATAAAAACACTTTTTCTTTAAAAATTTTAAAAACATTTGTACTCACCCTGACCGGTTTGGCTCAGTGGATAGAGCATTGGCCTGGGAACTAAAAGGCCCCAGGTTCGATTCCGGTCAAAGGCATGTACCTTGGTTGAGGCCACATCCCCAGTGGGAGACGTGCAAGAGGCAGCTGATGGATGCTTCTTTCTCATCGATGTTTCTAACTCTCTATCCCTCTCCCTTTCTCTCTGTAAAAAATCAATAAAATATGTTTAAAAAGAAAACACATTTGTACTCATTTATAAGTGAAATGGTCAAACTCTGATCTTTTATTTTTATATTTTGCCTGTTTATACCAAATAAACAATGTGCATTTTAAATAACAAAATAAGTGGGCAGCTCATGGTCAAAATTAATTTCTCTGCTGAACATCACAATTTGCTGTTTATTTGAAGCTCTTTTTGGGTTTCACTTAACTCTCCTATACAGCTGATATCTTGCCTAAATTAAATATTATTGCTCTAAGCAACATTCAATCAACATTGCTATGACATGTCTCAGAATGGTCACATGGCCAAATTTGATATTGGTTTCTTCAATTTTATATCTTTTGATAGATACAGACAATAACATATATAATCTTTAAATTGTTCCAGAGAATGCCATTGTTATCCACAAGTTGACACCTTGTCTCCTGGGAACAAATTCAACTATGTTGACTATTTTTGTTTACTTGTTTTTCCTTTACATGAGCACAATTCTCAACAGAATTTTAAATCAGTGCCTAAAACTGAAAGTTGTTCTTCAGCTTTTCATAAATGTCAAACCTCTTACTCTTTGCAAAAGATGTTAAAAATAACAAAACATTTATACATTTTGACTTGTTTCTTCATTTAGTAGTTTTCAATAATTTGTATGATAAATGCAGGTTTACAACACTTTTGTCACTAGTATAATCCAGCTGACCTGAGATATGCATACTTAAAATTTTTATGTATTAAATATTCTTATTTTGTTACTCATGATTAAAAATCCCCTTTAAACTTTTCCAGTCTAGGTAGCAAGCAATCATTTGTTTCATTATTTTTTATCTGTGTTTTTTATCTGTGTTTGGCCAGTTTAGCATCCAATTTCAAAATCCTTTCTTATTAACCTAGAAATTTTCCATTGTTTTCTGTAAATATTGTTCTGTTATTGCCACTAACAACATCATTATGCTTAGATAACTATTGGACATAATATTATTCTTTTAATATCACCCAATGCCCAGTGTTCTATTTCAGTAAATACTATCAATTGTTTTCCGTTTACTCAGTCTTTTTTTTTTCAGTTCTAATAACTGCTCTTTATGATTTACTCTTTTTGGTGCATCATTTATGATCTTTTTATTGAAAGCCTAAGCGTTTCCAGTCACAAATACCTTCATTGACCAAAACTGATCTTGAAAATAGATTGTAAAACATGCACCACCAGTTTTAAAACACTTGTTCTTTTAACTTATGATATAAAAACCAATTGGACGGTTAGAAGGCGAAGGTTTTGTTTGTTTTTTAAATATTCAGAAACTGTCCTGCAAAGTTTGCTGTAAATAAAAGTTTAAAGGACATTTCTAATTGGACGCATTAAAATCCAGCCCACGATTTAGATATGCAAAGAACTATATTCGGAAGACAAAAGCCATTTTATTATACCATTCAAATTATCAAGGACTAAGGTAAAAGTTATGTTTTTGCAGTGGTAGTTTTGTTTATTTACTAAGAGGAGCAGTCCTTTTTAGAAATTATTTTGCCTGCGATGCTGGAATTCCAGCCTATTTCAAATGTGATCATGAAGCCACCTTCTTGGGGTTTAGCCCTTTTGCTAATAACATGGGCCATTCCTCCAGTTCTTGGGCTGCATACTTAGGTCTTTGACTCATTCTCCTTCACTTCAAGATAGGTGTCAGCTGCCGGAAGTCCTGGTAGTCTTAGCTCATCAATGTCTATCATGTTTGTCCTCTGCTTTTTAGTCTCTATAAACACTGCCAATGCCTAGATGTTTAAATAGGCTTCCAAAGTAAGCACCATCTTCTTAGGCTCTCTCCTGCTCTAGTCAACCCAGCCACTGGTACCACATTCATTCTCCAAAGCCTCAGTCTGATCCTACACATTCTTTAAAGTCAAACTCAGTTGCTTCCTCTTCCATGGTGCTTCACCCAAACCTCCCAATCAGAAGATACCTTCCTTTTTGGATCTCCAATCCTCTCTGGGAAGAATATTCTTCTCACTTTGTTCTTGTCGGATTACTTCTCTTATTCTCCTTACTAAATGGTGTGCTTCTTGTAGGACAAGTTTTGGTCTCACTATTCTTTATCTCCCCTGTATCCCTAACATAATACCAACATTTTTGCTGAACTATACTAACAAGGATATATAGACACCTCCTCTCTAAATGAGCCAACTTTAATATCTAATCAGATTGAATTTTTCATTAAAAGTATTTCTTTGTCTTAAATACCCAGGAATGTATGACTCTAATAGAACTTCCTCTGTAGAATTAAAGGTAATATTTCTTTACAGATCCCCATTGTATGCAATGATTCAAATTCTACATCTGTTGACAAAATTTTTTTAGCCTAGTATAATAAAGTAGTTGTAAGGGTTTTAATTGCCTCCCCGTTGTGTACAATTTCTTAAATTTAAGGAATACACTAAAAACTCCATAGAATACACTAAACTTTTTCCAAAGATTAATTCTATTAACAACAACAATGATGAAAAAAAGAATCCTGGACTGGAGTCCCTAATGGGGGTTCAGTTGGTTAAAGTATTGTCCTAATACACCAAGGCTGTAGGTTCAATCTCCAGTCAGGGCACATACAATAATCAACCACTGAATGCATAAATAAGTAAAACAACAAATGTCTCACTCTTTCAAAAAAATATAAAAATAAATAATAAAAAAGAATCTCAGACTGATAAGTCCCTTTAATAATTAATATCTAGCCTTGAAGTGATAAATGGGTTACATCTTAAGTATACCAAGACTACTCAATTACTCAGTTGGTAAAAGCTGCCTAAACCATTTAATAAAGAAATATTGAGGTAAAATTTTAATAATAAGAGAAAGTGAGATCGGTGATGGATTTAGCTGTATCTGCCAAGGACATAGAAGAAGAAGGGGCAGCATGTGCACAGTACACTTGATGAACAAAATCCAGCTCAACCCTTCTTGTCTCATAGATGTGGACAGGGGACCTCGGAAGATGGGAACGACTGTTTTTAAGACGTAGCTCGCTAAGGATGTAAACTGGACAAGAATCCAGCATTTTGGATGTACAGAGAAGTTCCATGTCTACTTCAGGGAGCTCGTATTGATATATACAGTCATGCCTGATGCCACTGACAATTAGACTGTCCAGTTTGGGGAGACAATGACTCCTAAAGAACACACACACACAGGGCTAACAATCTGCTGATTCAGGAAATGATCCTTCAGTTTTCATGAGTGAAGAACACCTGTAGAAAAGGAATGGCCTTGCTTTTCAGGGGTGAGAGATTGCGAAATACGTCTGTTTTCAAAACTTTTGTTTGAAAAATCTTAACAGGAACCACAGCACCAAACAGGAGAAACTCTCTCTAAACATGTTTGTTCCTGTTTGTTTAAATGAGAATGTTCTAAGATATTTTGGCTACCTGGTCTGCTTGTTTCCATGCGGAGGGACATTCTGTCCTCTGGAAGGAGAAAGGAAAGAACAATGCTTGAGCCTGGGAAAAATGGAAGTATCTTTTTCCCTAAAGCTAATCTTCTTGTCAAGCCATAAATGTGACATAAATTAATTCATTCCTCATAATACAATTCTCATTTCACCAATGTGGGTATTTTCTCCAATCCTCTCATTTGCCCCAAAAGTATAGACACCTCCTGATAAGGTGGGGATCACCTGACATACTGAGAAGTCCCTGCCTCAAGAAAGCAAACATTTTGAGATTTACTAGGGCAATTCACATTGAAGGTAAATGATACATTTATTTCAACACTTTGCTCCTATCCTTCTGAAACATTAAGACAAATATTTACCCAAGCCATCAGGAAATACAATTGTGACCAACACAAAATTGATTTTTCAGGTGCATATCAGTCTTAGAAAGGAAAGTTATAAAAGAGCAAATTCATGGGTATGTTGGGGACTCTGTAAAAATTTGGAAAGAAAAGATATTTTTTCTGACACAGCATTCTTAGTTTGAAGGAAGGGAGTTTTCAAACAGCATGGTATAAAATTTAAAATAAAAAGTAAAAAATTTAAATATCCACAGTCATTTATTATCTTGCATGATTTATACTTGACTCCATCATACACAGTCTGACATAATACAAAATATTTGCAGAAACAACAGTATAACACACCTGTAAAAAGCAATGGAACAAAACAAGAACAGTATAACCTTGAACTGTTGTTCAGTTCTTGACCACCTTTGGAATCACTAGCCCTCAGTTAGAGAACCTTGAGCTTAAACTATGTCAGGCTTGATACCACTAATCTCCAGTGTCCTTCTCTGAACTGGGGAGGAGGGGAAAGATGTGAGAAATATTTAGGAGGTAAAGAGGATTTGCTGGTAGACTGGGAGAAAGCATAATGTAGGAGAGGAAGGAGTTAAAGACCGTGATTTAGTTGTTTAGAGGGGCTGAGAAGATCAATGATGGGGACATTTCCTGACACAGGAAAAATAAAAGGAGGATCCTGTTTGGTGTTTAAGATCAGAAAAGAATCACAGATGCTTCCACTCACTACCAAAGGCTTCCTCCATAGGGGGTGAGGGTGAAAGACATTAGCACAGAATCTGAAAATAAGGTGAGCTCTCCACCCCTCCCAATACCTTATATTCCACCTGCATCACTTCCTGTGCCCTCAGCCGGCCCTAGCCAGATGGGTCTTTTAACTGCTGAAGTTAAACTGATTCAGTTCTACACCATTCATCAGAAGAATAAAGAGGGAGAAATAATTTAAACAGTTGAGGGGATTCTGCCTGCCATCTTAATCAACATAGGCCTCCTACTAAGTCAGAGATGACCATATATAGATATGAGCAAGAAGAGACTTGCCCAACCTCACACATGAGATGTATCCACTCCTGGCCTCTCCTGTACCACAAGGGGTCTCATGCATAGGGGTATGGACATCCCTCTGGGTAGGGTCAGCACATCTAAACTCTACCCATAAGGCTTACAAATAACCATCCTTTGTGGTTAGAGGTGTGCACACCAATGGTACAGTCCATTCCAAGGAAGAAGTCTACACAGTCTCAGAAAACTAGATTGGGATCTTCAGCAAGGAGTTAGTTGCTAAGTAAAGACGGGAGGGAGCATGGGCTCTGAATGGGCTGGTCCCTTTGGCCCTGGGAGAAGTATAGCTGGAGGGTGAACTCTCTAAGCACTGCCATAATCCGGTATAAAATTACAGGAGTCTGACAAATTCAAAATTTGAAACTGCTCTTCCAGGCCACTATGAAAGTCTATTGGTCAAGGAGAAAAAGATGAAATACATTTTATTTAACAGTTTCTTTTCTTGGTTTATAACTTCAAAATATGTAGACTGTATGAGCCTTTATTCGTGGTTTTGTTCCAAGTTCCACAAATACTCAGGGTAGAGTCTGGAGAAGGGAGATTTGAGTCAGTTATTTCCTCATTGGGCTTAGTGCCCATGTTGCACTCACACTGAGAGTGACTCTTGCCACACTGGGTATGTTTTTAGGATTGGGATGCCCATTACTCGTATAGCATTTTCCCTAAATGCAAGTCAGCTTTGTCATCTGATACCAAGTAGGTCACTTCCAACCCTGAGAAATCACTGGACTTATTAAATGACATATGTCATGTCAGTCTCCAGTCTGACCTGTCAGTATGGGCATTTACATAGCTATCTATACCTTATGAAGGGATTTTTCAAGGTTAATTTTGACTATATTTTATTTTCCCTCTATTCACATGCACATGCTGATAAAAAAAGACTGCCAGGCCTTCTGGTGACTGTAGCCCTTACGCTACAGACCCAAATAATCTCACTTACACTTTTACAGAGTGTAAAAACAAAAACACAAATAAAGGCTCATATAGTCTACATATTTGGGAAAAGTATAAGTGAGATTATTTGGGTCTGATCTCAAATTTGTCTGAAGACAAATCAGAGGCATGGGATAAAGTAGACATTTTATTTATTTGCCAGGTATTTGAGAATGACAAGGGCATCCATTACCAACCCTCTTATTTGCCTAATTTCCAATTGATTGATTAGAGCAGACAAGCAAGTGCTTTGAGCATAAGATAAATAATCATATTTATAGAGAAGAGTAAGAATATACAACAAAAAGTCAAGTCTTAAAATCCCATTATAAAAACTGGGTCCTCTGCTGTTTGGTTAAAAAGTCACAAAGGAGCCTTCATACTCAGCCTTAATCCCAGCAATATAGCCTCTGTGCCCTGAATCAAAGCTTCAATAGGAGGCCATGCCACTTCCGATAAAACTGGATTATTCTGATGCCCCATAGCCAGTCTCCTGGCACCTAACTGTTAGGGAGGAAGATAGTGTTGCAGGATCTACAAGAGCTAATTTTCAAGGACTAGGAAAAGCGAAGTTGCTTTAAGAATGAGGACACTGCCAGTAATTGAGATTTTTCTGGGGAAGATTTGAAAAATAGGGCAGCAAACACTCAAAGAGAACTAGGTCTTCATTCTAAGACTAGTCCCATCCAATCGAAAACATACGGGCTGTCTTTTCTGTCGGAAGGATGCATTCAGATGCTTTTATTTCAGAAGAAACGTCAGCTGTTGTTTGGGTGCTACTGAGGATCTGGCTCAACTGACACAGAAAAGCCAAAGTTAACCAGAATGAGACCATGAAAAAAAAATCAATAAAAAAGAGAGGAATGCATATCATACTGGTGAGCAACATTCAAAGAAGGTGGAATGAACTAGAATTATAATAGAGTGAGGTCATGGGAAATACATGGACAAAGTATGAGGGGGAGGACTTAAAGATTTTCAAACTTAGGCTAGGTAATCATTTATTTGGAATACTACTGTATTTCTTTAAATATCAAAACTTTCTCCTAAACTAAAATGTAAACAGCATCAAGAAAAGGTCAATTATTTAAGAACCCTCCACTGCACCTGGGACTGTGTAAGAGGTAAGATACATGTAAGGCACAGGCCTTGACTTCAGAAAGATTTTCCACCTGGAAAGAATGTAAACCCAGGCTGTGGACTGAGTTGTGTAGACAGAAATAAAGAAGGAGCCTATCAGGGGAACCCCACCTCTGCATGTGATATATTGGGCAAGTTTCTCAACCTCTCTGTGCCTCAGTTTCCTCATCTACAAAATGGGGATAGACATTGTATACCTCTCTATGGACCTACTGTGAGGGTTAAATGAGTTACTATATGTAAAGTACTTAAACCAGTTTTTAGCACATAGTAAGTGCTCTATATATTTTTAATATTGTTATTATACTTATTTACTTTTTAAATAGACTTAGGGACATAATACTTAGTTTTTGTGAAACATACTAAGGATGGGTTTCCTGCAGGATAGAATAGCATATTTTTGGACAAAAATTGAAAAATCATGCTCCATGTATTTTTTTAATATTATTACAATTATAATGGTTATAATATACTGTGTACCAAGCACTGTGATAAGTACTTCACATACATGTTCTTATTTCGAGTTAATAATGACTTTTCAAGATGGAAGTGAATATGTGCATTTTTTAATTGAGACTTAGAGAAATTAAATACTTGCCCAAAGTCAGTCCCATGGTTAATGACGAAACTGGTATTTGAACCACGTTGTTGCTCTTATGGGAACTGGGAACCATTAGGTTATGTGACCTTCCTATACAAGCAGTTGTGTTCCGCACACAGCCTTCATGTAGCTCTCACTTCTCAAATCCTTTAAATACATTCAAGTGACAGAGAGATGATCATGAAAACGGAGAGGAGACACGGTCTTCCTTTGAGACTGAGATCTTGGTTAAGTGACACACATGCTTGAGAAGGTGATGTGTTTCTCCCTGGCTACGAAGGAGCACAGAGTAGAAGCACTTTAAACTTGACCAAGGTTCCAAATGTGCTTCCTGGTTCTCAAGGTTGCAATGTCCAGGAAGAGTGCAGGCTGCTAATGACATTTTTATTTTCTGTCTCATCAGGTGGGGAAGTATTTACTAAGTCACTATTCTGGGAAACTCAGTTGAATGAGCTTTTTTCCCATAATGCTAATGGGGGGGGGGGAATCTATCTAAATAACCCAATGGGATAAAATACATTTTCTCCTAGTAAGTTTTGCTCAAAACATTTCTCTTATTGAAACTAGTGTTTCTCACACTTGTCAGCCTCAGGATCTCTTTACTCTTTGTGTTTATGTTATGTTAATATACTGTGAACATTATAAATATTAGCCATATTGGGAATTAAGTTAGAAAATTTAAAACTACATTTAGTAATTTATTTTAAATGGCAACAATAAACCTATTATGTGCTAATAAAAATAACATTTGGGGGAAAAAATAATCATGCTTTCCAAAATAAAAATAAATTGAGTTACGAGGGTGGCATTGTTTTATATTTTTGCAATATAACCTGTTTTATTTTTTTAATCCTCATCAGAGGATTTATTGTTTCTGTTGATTTTAAAGAGAGGAAGAGAGAGAGAGAGAAAGAGAGAGAGAGAGAGAGAGAGAGAGAGAGAGAGAGAGAGAGAGAGATCAGTTGCCTCACACACTCACCCCAATTGGGGGATGCAGCCCACAACCTGGACACGTGCCCTGACCCGGGACCAAACCCAGAAACTTTCCATGTACAGGACGACTTTCAATAAACTAAGCCACTGGTTCAGGGTGCAAACCCCTTTATCATCTACAACAGAAGCCAGCAGCATCCTCATAGTTGCTTCTGTATCCGTCTGTGCTTCTAGCACACGCCATGCAGCCTTTGGACTGCCTCCTTGCACATAAGAGTAAAAAGGGCAAATTATATTTTACTGTTGTTTTGAAAATGGTTTTGCCCTCCTGGGCTTCTCCGGGACTCTGATAGCTCGACCATGCTTTGAGGGTCTCTGGCTCACTGCGGGTCTTTATATGCTCCTTTCTGGGGTCCTTCTCTGAACCAGTTCTAGTCTCTCCTGCCCTAGACTGAATTCCAAGACAGCCGCCATGCGTGTCACTTTGTGCTCTAACTCAGGGATCAGATTATTATACATGGAAAAGCTTTAAGAAAGAAAGATTTTCTAGTGCACCTAACCTAATGACATGAGTCCCTTAAAAACAGGGAGTTTTCTTTAGCTGGGAACAGAGGAGAAAGTCAGAGAGATTTGAAAGGCGAGATGGAGGGAGCCCTCCTGCACGGAACTGAAATAGCTTTGAGTTACTATGAGTAGACCCCAGACAGTAGCCAGCAAGAAAAGAGCAGCTTTTCCTTAGAAGAACATGAGACTGCATCTAGCTGACACCTTGATCTTTTTTTAAATTAATTTATTAAGTTTATTGGGGAGACATTGGTCAACATGAATTATATAAGTTTTAGGTATGGGTTTCTATGTTACAAGATCTATATATTGCACTGTGTGCCCACCATCCAAAGTCAAATCCACCAAACTGCTGTTTGTGTTCATGAGTTTCAGTTTTCTATCCCACCTGAGTGAAATCATATGCTTCTTAGCTTTTTCTGATTGACTTATTTCAGTTAGCATAATATTCTCAAGGTCCATCCATGTCGTTGCAAATGGTGTATTTTATCCTTTCTTATGGCTAATATTCCACTGAGTATATGTACCACATCTTCTTTATCCAGTCCTCTATCACAGGACACTTTAGTTGTTTCCATGTTTCGGCCACTATGAATAATGCTGCAATGAACATAAGAGTGAATTTATCATTGCAAATACACAACTTTGAGTTTTTCGGGTATATACCCAGGAGAGGGACTGCTGGGTTGTATGGTCGCTCTATTCTTAATTTTTTGAGGAATTGCCAGACTGCTTTCCATAGTGGTTGTGCCAGTCTACATTCACACCAGCAGCGAATGAGGGTTCCCTTTTTTCCACAACCTCTCCAACAGTTGTTTTATTGATAATGGCCACCCTAACAGGTGTGAGGTGGTATCTCATCATAGTTTTGATTTGCATTTCTCTAATTGCCAGTGAGGTTGAACATCTTTTCATATATCTATTGGCTGTTTGTTTATCTTCTTGGGAGAGGTATATTTTCAGGTCCTCTGCCCACTTTTTGATTGGGTTGTTTTGTGTTGAGTTTTATAAATTCTTTATATGTTTTGGAAATCAAACTTTTGTCGGAACTGGTGTTTGCAAATATCGTCTCCCAGCTGGTTGGCTGCCTCTTTGTTTTGTTGTCAGTTTCTTTTGTGGTGCAGACGTTTTTCAGTTTGATATAGTCCCATTCCTTTATTTTTGCCTTTACTCCCCTTGCCTTTGGGGTCAAGTTCATAAAATGTTCTCTACGGCCAAAGCCATAAGTTTGGTACCTGTATTTTCTACTATGTAACTTATTGTTTCGGGTCTTATATTTAGATCTTTGATCTATTTTGAAATAACTGTTGTACATGGGGACAAACTGTAACCCAGTGTCATTCGTTTGCATGTGACTTTCCAGTTTTCCAGCACCATTTATTGAAGAGTCTATCTTTACTCCATTATGTGTTTCTGGCTCCTTTGTAAAAATATTATTTGTCTATATACATGTGGTTTTATAGCTGGCTGTCTATTCTGTTTCACTGACTTGTGTGTCCATTTCTCTGCCAATACCATGCTGTTTTGATTATCATAGCTCTGTAGTATAATGTGAAGTCAGGTGATACCTCCAGCTTCTTTCTATTTTCTCAGGATTGCTTTGGCTATTCCGGGTCTTTTGTGGTTCCATACAAACCTGATGATTTCTCACTCTATTTCTTTAAAAAATGACATTGGGATTTTGATGGGAATTGCATTAAATCTGTATATTGCTTTGAGTAATATGGCCATTTAAACTATGTTGATTCTTCCTATTCATGAGCACAGGATATTTTTCCATTTTGTTGCTGACACCTTGATCTTGACATCAGCCTGAGCAGAGAACCCTGCCTTGCCAAGCCAGACTTCTGACATTGAGAACTATGAGTTAATAAATGGGTATTGATTTAAGCTGCTAAATTTGTGGTAATGTGTTATGAAGTGACAGAACACCGATACGTATCTCTAGTAATGTATTCTTTATGTGTTTTTCAGAAAGAGGTAAGATATGAACCGATGTACAAAGAGACAATATGTATGTATTTTCCCTAACTAATATATTCCTCTAGAAAAGTCTATATTTAGGTGTCTAAAATGAACCATCTTTTTTAAGAATTATGAGATCATTTAGCTCTGTTTAGAATGTTTATTGTTGTTTCTGTTTGCTTTTTTGTTGTTGTTGTTGTTCTAGTTTTGCTTTAGTTCAAATCCCAAATTTAAGGAGTAAAAAATATAGCTGAGTGCCATACAATAAAATATTATAATTAAGGTTTTTGTGGAATTGTAAAAACATAGAATACTAACTTACTTATTTAAAAAATAAAATGAGAAATTTTAATACTTTCTTTAAATAAATTCAAATTTGGTTTTAAATATAACTGTTTTTTTTTTCACTATAGTAAAGGCAAGAATGAATCCTGAAAGCAATTGTTTTGAAACTTACTTCTGCCCTGGGGAATTTTGCAGAGCATAGTCTTATGCATATCTCTTACATTGTGTGTGTGTACCTGTGTGTGAGAGACGTCTTTTAGCTAACCAATAATACAATTGCATTATTCTGCTTTAATGATTTTTTTCAGTTGTGCACATGTAGTTTCCATGAAATGAATTTTTATTCCCCATTCAGGTTCTGTATTTTCTTACAGAATAATAGAGGCTCCTCCTACCATCCTATTACCTTTATTCCCAAGCAGGCCTGTGGTAATAAAGTTTAACATCAAAGAAGAAAATTTACCTTGGAAAGTCAGTTGTAGAGAGAATAGAGTTTCTCCCTAAGAATTCTCTCGTTTCTCTGCCTATTAAATTTATTCTTTCATTCATTGAAAAAACCTGATAGATTTGTGCTAGAAATGCTAGAAATGGGGAGATATAGATGAATACGCCATGTGGTCTTATACTCAAAGTGCTGGGAATCTGGTGACAGAAAGAGACATATAAAAGGTAAGCTACCATATATGATAAAGGTGTCCTCTAACCCCATGAAAACCCAAAGTGCTTCAGTATGTTGCTATCTTGAAACTTGGACAATCAATGGAGAGTTCTATTCTAGCTGGAGCCATAGAGGCGGGGCACTTACCACAGAACTCTCCTTCCAGGTCACAGACAGATCCTAGGGCATGGTATTAAGTCGGGGACTCAGGCATCTGCCACCTCATGGACTCAGAATCCAATTATCTTTTTTTCCTTCTATTTACTTTGGAATTTGACCACTTGCTCCCCTTTCAACTTTCCTACTCAAAAGGCACATTACATTGCTATTCAAGACATTAGAATAGCAGGACAGACACCTACGGGAAATGCCTCAAATGATTCCAAAGTTTCCACACTTAATCTTTAGTTATTTCACCGTAATTTACCTAGAACCATTTCTGGCTTTGTCATTTATTGTAGAGCAAAATAAACAAAATGAATAAGTATGAAATAAAACATGAGTTATTTTCCATCAAAATAAAGGATTGATTGAGTGAAAGAATAAATTATAAATATTTTTAAATACAAGGTGCCCCCCCCCAAAATGTATACACACTTTAACAGCTGATAACTCGATTTTGAAAATGAAATTTATTTTAATAAACACTGTCTTTATAATTATTCAAAGTCTGTGCATACATTTTTTGGGACACCCTCTATATACAGGTGTACACACAAAGTAGAAAAGACTACATCAGAAAAAAAAAGACTATAGAAATACAGGAACAAAATCAGCACATCTCGCTTAGGGAAAAAAATGTCACTTCCCCTCCCCTCGCACACTGCATCTGCCTCTACCCCCCAATGTTATTTGGTCCCAGGACCCATAAAAAATGACTTTGGCCCCATTTTAATGACACTCACAGCCGCTATGTAGAACATCTACGTCAGCTGGTTTCGATGCAGCTTTTGGTATTTTCTCAAAGCACTCCATTAGTCAGCATTGTTATTACCAAGTCAACAAACATGCTCACTTTCTGCTCCTTTCAAAGCCAGGGCGTGGGGAATCTGTCCACCTGCCAGCCGGGCAGTGCACACGCAAGCACACGCACGCACACAGGTCCACAGACCAAACAACCACCAAGAAGGAAATCCATGTCGTTTTGGCTTGTCCTGAAGGGCTTGGCAAACAAGGGAAGAACTGAGATGGGGAAATACCGAAAAGCTAATTGATGTGCTTATTCGTCTGCTTAAAAGAAGAACAGGGAGATGAGAGTAGCTCTGGATCATGGTGTGTTGAGGTCGATATAGAGTCATATCAAATGAATGGGCCCTCCCATCTTCATCTCCTCCAACCACATTTTCTTTATCACATCCACAGCTACTTTTTTCTTACACCAGATTTACAAATGAATAATAGAGAAGGCAAAATTGTTTGGAGCAAAGCCATGCCCATGTTTCAAATTGCACGAAGAGGAAATGTCTGTTAACAACTGATGGATTAGCCCTGACCGGTTTAACTCAGTGGATAGAGCGTCGGCCTGTGGACTGGGGGGTCCCAGGTTCGATTCCGGTTGGGGGCATGTGCCTTGGTTGCGGGCACATTCCCGGTGGGGGGTGTGCAGGAGGCAGCTGAATCGATGTTTCTCTGTCATCAATGTTTCTGACTATCACTCTCCTTCTCCCTTCCTCTCTGTAAAGAATCAATGAAATATATTTAAAAAAAAAACAACAAACACAACTGATGAATTCGAACTAGTTCATAAATTAATTGGTAATTGTTAAGAAAAGGCAGGTTAATCTTCTGGTGCTTTCTCCTCTGCATTTCAACATCTGGATGGCCAACTGAATCTTTTCTAGCTTTTACTCAATCATCTAGCTCCCCTGTGGACAATTTCAGCATAACATAAAAGTTCTCTGAAATATTGCAAAGCAGACCTTTCCTCTTACAAACCAAATGTGATAGACACCACACACACTCATGGATGCACTTACACACATACATACACTCAAGCAATTTATAGTTACTGAAGCCAAGAGTTACAGCATGGTGTTATTTTTAATTTCAAAATTGTTGAATTGTTTCTTGGCCTTTCTTGGTTCATTTAGGAGAACATGCACACCTCAAGGGCATATATTGTGTTTTCAACTTCCTTCCTATCCACCACAGCACCACATTGTTTTGAACATAATAGGAACTCAGAATGTGTTGAGTGAATATATATATATATATATATATATATATATATATATATATATATATTTACTTATATATATTCATATATATTTTAAATACAAGGTGCTCTCCTTGTATTTATAAATATATGACTCAGAACATCTCAATGATTAAAAGCATTTAAAGTAATATATGAAAAGGTGTATTTCAAATGTACACAATTCATATTCAAGTTGAATGCCAATAAGCTAGCTCTACCATCCAATATTAAAGTACAGTCCTCACTAGCGAGGAATGCATATTCTAGCAGGTGAAACAAGATTGATGGAGATGAAAAACAGCAAATGATAGAAAAAGTAGGCAGTAAATACCCTCCTGTAACATCCTGGTGGCTACTTAAGCACCACAAGGTTCAGGAGAGGGGAGTTGATGGAGGAAGGAGCAGGCAAGAATGTCTTCAATGCAGGACATAAGATGCCCATGGCACCTTGAAAAACCAGGGAGATTTGCAAAGGGAAAAGGGTGTGGTGGGCTTTCAAGGTGAGTGAAACAACATGGCTAGTGGTTTCTTTTCTTTTCTTTTTTGGAACTGGAGCATAAAAGTCAATGAATGCCAAGTTATTTATTGACAGGACCTAAGTCCTCCAAAGAAGTAAAAATTTCACCTTGCAAGGTAGCAGAGGGTAGGAGAGAGGAAGAAGAAACCGACCAGGGAAGCTGAAAAGCTGTAGACTTGTGACAGGTTTGTAACCACCCGCATGATGGGTGAGAGACACATAGGTTCCATATGGGCAGGAACCTCATCTGGCTTGTTCCTCTTGTTCACCACTGTGTCCCTAATACCTAGAATGTGCCTGGACTTTTGTTGAGTGGATGAATGAATCTTGGAAAGGCTCCAAGTGAGACCCAGGCTCACACACTTCCCAGCAGAACCATTGCAGAGAAGTGCAGGGCTAACGCTCTGTTTGTTTTCCTGAATGAGTTTAATGGTGTTTGCTAAAAATACAAGCCCGTTTCCCCATTCGAGTAAAGGTGAAAGAACTCCAGGAATGCTCTCTTCCCCTCAGAAGTGTGTGAGGGTCAGGTTCTTTGCTAAGCCCAGCTGTTCCCTGCCTAGAAGCCTGAAGTGTGCTTGCTCATTCCAAAGTTTGCCTGACTACCAATGTTAAAGGTCACCGTGTTCAGCCCTTTACAAACAAGCCAGATATTTATTTTGCTTGTCTCATCTGTGCAGGCTGAAGAGTGACTAGGTGTGGTAGAGTTTCTTGTGCGTAATGGCTTCAAATCTACTCAAATCCCCTGACGTAGTTTCAACTACATACAAAGAAAGAACATGCTCCAACTAAGAAAAGTGGAATGAGTTGAGATGTCATTTCATCTGATGAAAATAGAAAGCAGAATACGTTTTATTCTTTATCCTATAAATTGGGGATAACTGTGATATGTCACTTTTGTCTGAAAATGGCCCTTTTCCTCTCACGCTTTCCACCTCTTCCACCCTGACCTTTACGTCAGACAAATAGAGGAAATTAAAGAGATCCAACTCAGTAGGCATCTCTTTTTTCCTTGCATGGTCTCATAAGCCCTTCGGGAAAATAGGAAGGTCAATGTCCCTCAGACAGTAACCTTTACTGTCTGCACTTAGTTTGCCTTCTAGGAATATCAAACCCTTTGTAATTTCTCCACAACATGCTTTCAGTAGCGGTAGAAATATATTTCTTTTTCTCCTCCTTTTTACTTTTTTTCTGGCCCTCATGCCTTCATGCTTTCGAACATCCAATAAAGTTATTTGTTTGTTTGTTTGTTTGTTTGTTTTTTACTTATTTGTTCATTCTCTTGCTTGTTTATTGGACAGGTCTTCCCTGCCGCCTATTCCCCTGAAGATGGGCTGAGAATGGACGTGGAGGATTTCTGAGGGGCTTCTCATGTGATGTGACTTTTGACTTCACTGTGGGAGAAAGAACAGCTATCTCCCCATTCAAGAAATTCAGCCTGGAAGCTGGGCTTCCTGAGAGTGTTCTCACTGACACGCCTAGGAAGTCTCCTGGGAGGCTGTTTGACATTCCTGACATTCTCATTGTCCATAGATTGTGGAAGTTATGGCTGGGGAAGCAAAGATTACAGCCTCTGACTCCTGAAATAGCTACACCACCTGCAAAGGACATAGGTAGACCCAGCAGTAGGCCTCTTCCCAGAAACCAAGAGGTCACCAGTTCGATTCCTGGTCAGGGCACATGCCTGGGTTGTGGGCATGATCCCCAGTGGGGGATGTACAGGAGGCAGCCAATCAATGAATTATATTGATGTTTCTATCTATCCCTCTCTCTATATATAAAAGTCAATAGAACATATTAAAAAAAAAACAAAAAAAAACTTGTCAACCGTGAACTCCATACCCTGTATTTTAGAGGCTAAGAGATGACATTTCCGGGTAGGACTAAATTAACAGGGGGATAGGAAGAAATTAAAGTAAAATAATGTGATAGATATCAAGGGGCATTTTGGTAACCTCCACCCCTTCACCATCACTTCAGTCATTCTGGAGTCTTGAGTAGTTTTTGGAGCAGAAATACTATGTGCTTTGGAGTAAGAGATCCCTGGGTTTACTCACTTTTTGTCACTTTCTAGATGAACTTGGCTTCTGTTTTGATCTCAGTAGAACTGAGAGGGGAATGCTAAAGAAGATTGAGTGACATTCTCTGTGTAAAGAATCTAGTGTTGAGACAGTAGCTGGGACACAGAGATCTGTCACGGGCTTGTTCAGCCTAAAAGGCACTGATCTTCAGTAAGACGTGCTGTGAGTGGACTCCGAACAAGGTGGAGATGACCTGCGTGAGCATTTACTGGTAGTTAGTGTGGCACAAGGAAAAGATACCTGTACCTACGCCAACATTCAACCAGGAGCCAAGGCTGTGTCTTAAAGTGATATATGTGGACGGACGCTAACTCCCAGACTCCTCACTACCATTCCTCCTCCTGGGAAAGGTTTAAGATAACAGCCTGTGTAGGAACCATGTGTTATAATATACTTTTGTTTAGCAGGAAGAGGCATTTGCAAAGGCAAAACTGGAATTCAATGGTGAAGTTTCACCTCTTGGCAGTAGAAGTTGCTGGTCCCTACCAAGGGGCAGATAATGCCAGATTCTGAACAGAGTTGCTCACTGCCCATATTGTGTCTGCTGTGTATCTTTGCACATGAGGGTGGGTGATTGGCTACACTGTGGGGAGAACCCCAGAGTTAACACTGATATATGGGGCATTATAGCACCTCCGAGCTTGGAGGGACATGGGGAGGAGGGTGGTGTGTGCAGACTTAACACTTCCCTTCCAGTTACCTTCAGGGTTAGCATCACAGTCTTCTGCATATCGGCTATGATCACTCTCAGCAGCTTTGGGAGGGTTGTGAATTTTTTGACAAAATAAAATTCATCCAGACCCACTTTTTGTGTGTATATAAGTAGAAATAACCATGTGGAATACGGCAGTTTTTATTTTGAAAATTAGTTATAAATACTCTAAAGTTCTGAGATCTGTTCCCTTTGTATTTCATACACGGTTCAGTCTCAGAGAAAATTTCCAATTTCTTTTGTGAATTTTTGAAATAAACAGCAAATATAAGTTTACAAGGCAGAATACGTACTTGTATAAAGTGGGTCCCATTTATGTGGCAGGATAAACTCTTGAAAAATCTATTTCTAATGTTTAATAATGATTATTTGATGGTGGGGGAAAACTAGGGAGGCGAAAATCTAATAAGGAAAACATTTTTATTTTTATTTGTTAATATTTTTTATTGATTTCTGAGAGGAAGAGAGAGGGAGATAGAAACATCAATCATGAGAGAGAATCAGTGACCAGCTGTGTCCTGCACACCCCCTACTGGGATCGAGCCCACAACCCAGGCATGTGCCCTTGACCAGAATCGAACCCAGGACCCTTCAGTCCAAAGTCCAACTGAGCCAAACCAGCTAGGACAGGAAAATAATTTGTTTGTTTTTTTTCTTAAATACTTCTATATTTATAATAAAATAAATGTGAAAAATAATAATAGCTAAGATTTATTGAGCACATACTATGTTCTAGGAATTTTGCTCCATGCACTATTGCATTTAATTTTCATAACAACCCCAAGGGTAGGTTCCACCACTGTCTCAATTTTACCATTGCGGAAATCGAGACCTTGGAGGGCCACCATCACCTGCCTCAAGACTTTAGGCTAAGTGTAAGGGCTATAACGCAAATGTGGAGTCCAGGTCCTATACTCCTGGCCACTGTACCACACCTCCTCAATAAATAAAAAATACAACTTAAGATTCCTTTTGCGGAAACAAAGAGTCAGTCTCATCACCTCATAGTCACACCCTCCTATACATCTTGTGCTTATACTTGCATGTAAACTTTGGTTCGTTTAAACGTTCAATCAAATGAATATTGCTGTACTACACAGCCCCTCCCCACAGCTGCAGGGCCCGGATGAGGCAACGTGCACACACTGGTGGTGGGCGGGGCGGAAGGAAGAGAGGCCGGAAAAGGACATCTCAGGCTGGTGGCAGGTCTTCCTTAAAGTGAAAAACAAAGGGCGGAGGAAGAGAGGGGCCAGAGGGGTTGGCGTTTAGGAACCTGGGAGCGCCGCACAGTTGGAAATGCCCTCTTTCGAAGCTACAGCAATGCTCTTGGATATACTTTAAGTTCTATTGTAGGCTAATAAGGAAAAAATAATTAGAAATGTCTTTTGGTTAGTCAGTCGGGCTTCAGTGTTCTTCCTCGTACAAACTTTTTTGCCTGGGCTAATTTTCTTTCTGCTTGTCAGGGGTCATTACATTTTCTATAGGATAATGAGCATGAAGGAGAAATATACAAAGGGGTTCCTGCCTCTTTCACGGCCCCCTACAGTCTTTCCCCTCACCTTGTACCGGGTATTTTCTAAGCCATCTGGACAGAATGCCCCAATGTGTTTTGCTTGAGGACATCCCTGGCACGCTGACCTTCATACTCCTAAACATTTGGGTGTATTTTCCCACAGAAAAAGAGGAAGAGAAAAGAAAAAGTATTGAACGCCTCTAGCATTCAGGCTGCTTTACTTCCTTCTCCACCGAAGCCTCCCAGGGAAACCTGCAAGGTGACTGTCAACTGTCCCATTTTACCACGTGAGGGAGATCAGGTAGCCCCCCGAAATGTCAGTAACAGAACTGAGATTGAACCTTTGTCGATGGTCCCTGAAGACTAGATCTTTCCTCTAAGCTCACTGCTTTGAAACAGTTAACAGTGTCCTACCTAGAGACTTCGTACTTTGTTATTGGCATTCTGAATATTATTATTGGCCACCACTTGTTAGATGCTTACCAAATACCAGGCAGTATGCTGGGAATGTTCAGGCTTCTCTCATGTTCTCCCAACAATGACTTCGCTGACAGATGGAGTGACTAAGGTTTGGTCATGTAACCAAGTTAACTTAGTAAGTGTTAGAGCCAGGCCTCCAACCCTTTCCTTCCTAACAGTGATAGTACAGCGCCCAGAGTGCTGCCATCCAGCTCCAAACACGTCTCTGCTCCCACCATTCCACAGACTAGCTTCATTCCTGAGGCTCTCAGAAGTGTTGGCAACAGGAAATGAAACTGCAGGAGGTCCTCACTCCCACCCCTCCCCACCCTCCTGCATCAGGGGAGGCTAGGAGCCTGTCTCAAAGTTCCCTCTCTGGGTTCCCTAAGTCAGGGGTTTCCAAATTTGAGCAGCCATTAGAGCAGCGATTTTCAAACTTTTTTGTCTCGTGGTACACCTAACCTAATTACTAAAATTCTGCTGGACACCAAAAAATATATTATGCACCCAGCTGGCGTGGCTCAGTGGTTGAGCGTTGACCTATGAACCAGGAGGTCCCGGTTCAATTCCGGGTCAGGGCATAGGCCCGGGTTTCGGGCTCGATCCCCAGTAGGGGGCATGCAGGAGGCAGCCAATCGATGATTCTCTCTCATTATTGATGTTTCTCTCTCTCTCTCTCTCTCTCTCTCTCTCTCTCTCTCCCTCTCCCTCTCCCTCTCCCTCTCCCTCTCCCTTCCTCCCCGAAATCAATAAAAATATATTTAAATATAGTATAATGATTTTTGCCAATATCACCAAAAAAAGGGTATAATTTTGATTCATTCACACCAGATGGCTATTGTGTTGGCTGTTGTCATTTTTTAAATTTGACAATCTAAGGAAAAAGAGGTCCATGTCCTAGACTAAAAGGTTAGGTATTGCATATTTCAAAAATTCTTGTGGCACACCAGTTGAACATTGCTGCATTAGAGTCATCTGGAGGGTTTGTTCGATTCCCGGTCAAGGCACACACCTCGGTTGAGGGTTCCATCCCCACTCATGGCATATAGGTTTTGTTTCTTTCTCACATCTATGTTTCTCTCTCTCAGTCCCTTCCTCTATCTAAAATCAATAAAAACATATCCTCAGGTGAGGAATAAAAAAACAAAAACAAACAAACAAACAAACAAACAAAACAAAAAAAAACAGGTGACCCTGAACCTCATTCCTGTGTTTCTGATTTAGGAGGTCTGGGGTAGGCCCAAGAATTGGAATTTCTAACAATTTCCATGTCAGGCTGATACTGCTGAGGGGTGGGGGTTGGGGCAGGGTGGGCAAACTTTTTGACTGGAGGGCCACAATGGATTCTTAAACTGGACCGGAGGGCCGGAACAAAAGCATGGATGGAGTATTTGTGTGAACTAATATAAATTCAAAGTAAACATCATTACATAAAAGGGTACGGTCTTTTTTTTTTTTTAGTTTTATTCATTTCAAATGGGCCGGATCCGGCCCGCGGGCCATAGTTTGCCCACGGCTGCATTAGAGAGTCATTAATTTAAGAAAAAGCAGGACATGAGCACTTCGTGTGGTGCAAAGTTTACTGTATAAAAAAATTGTCAACATAAATTCCAGGAGTGATTCCATAAATGCAACTTATTTATTTATTGCTTAATTCACAGAAAGGAGAGGGCTGTATAATATTCTCCATGATCAGGTGAAATAGAGGACAGGTGGGGCTGGCTTCCCCACCCAGCTGACTTCAGGGAAACAAAACCACATTATCGCCAGCGCCAGGCGAAGCTTGCAGCACAGAGCGTTGTCCTTGGCAGTGCCCGACTCGTGTTGTCATGGAATCCACGGCTGCCTTGCCTGTGCCCTGTTGGGGGACACGGCTGAGATCTAACAACCAGGAAACCTTATCCACAAAAGCAGTGTGTCCCTTGGCAACACATCACACTGGGGCGCTCCTTGGCTCTGGTTTCAAGCATCAGGTCAGAATTCCAAAGGGGTGTTGCCTCCCATCTGGTTGGCATAAATGTCGCTGTTGGCAATGCTTTATCTGTGATTCCTACCCAGCAAGATAAGGTCTTGCCAAACCTACTTGGGCTGGTACTCTTTGGTGATAAATTTCTCTTCTCCCAGGGTGTTACCTATGAAGAGACACAGAACCGGAGAAAGTCAGGACTGGAAGGATCTCGGAGCTTATCTAACAAATGCAGGTTTTACTGATGGGAAACGGGAAAGCATCTGAGGAATGATGGAGGCAAGGTGGAGGCCGGGCCTCCCAAGGACTCCACCCTGGAGAGAACTCTCCACTCTAGCCCCACAGGAAGCCATTTGGACACACTGGGTTAGGATCAAGCCAGGTGAAATGCAGACGAATTCCCGGAGAATTTGTGGTAGCAGGGACCTATGGGACTCTTCTTTGGAAGACGAGGGCTGAGCAGCAAATTGCAATCAGCTCTGGTCCTTCCTGACCGCCTTTGGAGGACCTACTGAATCCCTGCTCTAAATGCAGTCACTGGTCTATGTTGGTTGGTTGTCTTGCTCTCTCCCTCCTAGAGACGCTGGGTACAAAATGGAATCTCTAGAGTTTGGGTAACTCAGTCATTGAAGTGTGGCTCGTGTCTGACAAAACTATACAATTTGCCAAACTATTTTCTCCCAAAGGAAGAGATGAATAAAAATAAAAAAATAAAAAATCCCCAGAGTGCTCCCAATCTGTTTTGCACCACGTACTTGAATTAACTGGTTTCCTAGCAGGTGAAAATTCCACACCAGCCATGGCTAATTCCTGCTTTGCTTAGAATCAGCCTTCACTGTTTACCAGTATCCTTGGGCATAAACCCAGGAAACAGAGGTATTGTTTGCTGTTCTGAAACAGAGCTATTATGCTCTAACTCCCTAATTTATTTTACTAGACAAATCACAGCAGGAACACTGTAAATTGTTCCTAATTAGAGAAGATGGATTAAAATGTTTCAAACCCCCAAATTCCAGAGTGGACCGCAGGTGTGTCTACTCTCCCAGCAAGTTGTCCAGGATTTATTTCTCGGTCCGAGTTCGCCCCCTAAAGTTTGATAAAGGTAAGTACAGTACAGCCCTTCTGCCATCTTAACAAAAGGCAGTCTTTCCCATTAAGAATCGTTCAGAAGGCAATAGGTTTGGGGCTTTTAGAGAAATCTGCATCAGTCTGAAAAACTTTCTAGGTGCCATCGAATGACTATTTGTCGGCCCCTTTATTTGTGCTGGAAGCATGAGAAAAACTTGAAATTAATCTTTCTAAAATAACAAGTTACAGATCTGGAAGAGCTTATCTGATAAAAGGCCAGGCAAAGTCTAAACATGATTCCATTCTTTTGTAAAACATCCCAACAGTGGGATTTCTTCCTCTAAGTGCCTATTATACTCAGATATCAGAGATCTTCACGTTTCAAATTGAGATAGGCAAGTCAGGTGCTTTATCTTCCCTGACTCGGCAGTATTTAACCCAATTGAAATCCTTCTCAAAATGCTCTTCTTAGCTTCTGGGACAGCAGGTTCCCCTGGCTTCCTACCTACTTCACAGGCTGCTCCTTCTCATTCCCCTGTACTGGGTCCTCCTCCTCTCCCTCCCTCATGATGATGGGGTGCCTGGCCCAGTGCTTGGACCCTCTTACTTCTCTCCCTGTATCCGCTGTGTGATACCTAGTCCCACGGCTCTAAGCGCCATCTCTTTTCTGGAAGCTCAACTGGGGAAGAACTCACTTACAGCTCATTCGGGTTGTTGATAGAATTAATTTTATTGCAATTGTGAGATTAAGAACCTTGGATTTTTGCTGACCTTTGGTTAGAGGCTACCTGAGACCCTCATGGTCACTGTTACTTCCCTATCACATGGGATTCTTCAACATGGCCACTTATGTCCGTACGCCTGCAAGAAGAGTCTCTTACTCCAGCCTGCTTTTAACACAGTGAGTTAATCTATGCAAAGCATTCAGAATAGTGCCTGGCACATGGTGAGTACTCTATAAATGTTGGTTCTTCTTTGACTTCTTACCATCATTGTCATCACCATCACACCACCACCACCACCATCATCATCACAATTATTGTTAAAAGAAATCAACTCTTGCCTTAAAAACTACAATGCAAATCTCTAGGAAACTCTAGAAACAGGGAGGAATCAAAGGTTCTTGGTTCTTCTGGGGCTGGGACTCAGGTGAGCCAATAGGGATGGAAATATGGAAGAAAATGTCACTTCACACAGTGTCTATTCACCTGCTGTTCTGTATTTCACATACAAGTGGCACTGGCCATATGTGTAAATAACTTCCAGAAAGTACCTCCAATGTATATGAAAGAAATCCAGGCTGTTTTAAGGTATCTCCCTGAAGCGAACAACCAAACTCTCCCACATTTTGCTGCTTACATAGAGAAAATTCTGGAAGTAATGAACCACATGTATAACCTCATAAAGCTTTCTAGGATCGCAGGTAATTTTCAAAGCTCTTATGGGACCATAGAAAAGAACTAGGAAGCAAAAGTCCTAAAAGTCCCCAATGACCTGTCATTGGCTTTATAGTCATTGGCCAGCCATGTCACCTGGCCAAGCTTCCATGCCCTCACCTCTGTACTAGGTCTGCCTGCACACCTCACATCACTGGATTGGGAACCAGATGAAAGTGCCTTGCAAATTGAAAAATACTGCATTAAGTATGAAATGGAAGTTCTCATTTTATTTCTGATTAACGTTCAAAGTTGAATAACTGAACCTAAAATGCAAAAGTAAGCATAAGATCCAACTGGAAAATGTGGAAGGGAAATTTATACCAATGACTTTTTGATAAGAATGTGAACATGGCCCGTCAATGTATCTAAGGCAATTTCATGACATTTTCTCACTCTGATTCAAAGGATTGGAAGTGCCATATGAAAAGTGCTATTTTACAAACAACAAGTGTTGGAGAGGATGTGGAGAAAAAGGAACCCTTCTGCACTGCTGGTGGGAATGCAGACTGGTGCAGCCACTGTGGAGAACAGTATGGAGCTACCTCAGAAGACTAAAAATGGAACTCCCATTTGACCCAGTGATCCCACTACTAGGAATATATCCCAAGAAACCAGAAACGCCAATCAGAAAGGATATATGCACCCCTATGTTCATAGCAGCACAATTCACCATAGCTAAGATTTGGAAACAGCCTAAGTGCCCATCAGCAGATGAGTGGATTAGAAAACTGTGGTACATACACACAATGGAATACTATGCTGCGGTAAAAAAAAAAAAAAGGAACTCTTGCCTTTTGCAACAGCATGGATGGAACTGGAGAGCATTATGCTAAGTGAAATAAGCCAGTCAGAGAAAGATAAATACCACATGATCTCACTCATTTGTGGATTATAGAGAACAACATAGACTGATGAAAAGGGACAGACCCAAAGACTGAGAAACAGCAATCAGGCTATCAATCCCCAGAAGGAAAGTAGGGGAGGGCGGGGGTAAGGGGAAGAGATCAACAGAAGGACTTGTATACATGTATATAAGCCAAACCAATGGACATGGACAACGGGGGGGTGGGAGCATGAGTTTGTGTGTGTGTGTTGGGGGGGGGGGGGGGGGTTGGGGGTTAATGGGGGGGATGAGGACACATTTGTAATACCTTAACTAATGATAAAAAAAAAAAAAAAGAAAAGTGCTATTTTATGAAAAAAGACAGGCAGCTTGTGGCAGTGAGGAACTGGTACAACTGACATAATTTCCGACAAAACCTACTCTTCTACATTTATGTAGCAATCCCTTTGACTCAAACCACATGAAAATCAATCTTTCCATTTTGTTGAAGATAAAGAGGGTAGTGACAAAGCTAAAACCTCCTACTTTTAGTCCCAGACTTTTCAATCAGAAAATTCCATCTAATATTGAGCTAATTTCTTCCCTGACATTTTGTCAGAAATGTCAAGTTGCTCCAAAACTTTTTTTCTTGATTTTATGGTTTCCAGCCTTATTCAGTTGATAAAAACTGAGTTGGCATGATGTCATTTGAGGACTCTCCAGTCTGAGAAAATGCATAAGTGCCTAAAAGAGGGAAAAGATGGTTAGAACTGTGGCTACTAAGTTGGAATGAAGCATGAGACCAAAATGAAAAGAAGCCGATGCAATTTCTTACAACTCTGGACAGTTTTAGGAAGATAGTAGGGAAAGTTCTAGAATATAGCTGGCCAACAGGAACAGCATTTCGTTAATGCCACAGAAACTGGGGTTTGTCAGACATCTCTCGTTTGATAAGAGAAGCACCATGCTTTTCAGATATTGCTGGGAAATGAGAAAAGGCAGATTTGAGATCACAGAATGTCATTTCTGGGAGGAGCCTTAGCCATCTCTTCAATTTGTTTTGTTTTGTTTTGTTTTTCCTTTACTAATGAGGAACAAAATCCAAAAAGTAAAGAAGTTTGTCAAAAGCCCTCAGGCTGGTTGTTGGCAGTAATATTGGGACCCAAGGCTCCTGAATGAGCACATTAAACATTTTGGGAGAGAAGTATCTCCTCAAATGCAGACACTTGAACTTCACCTGGTGACTGAATTCAAATAATGTTGATTGGAATCTCACTGAGTTGCCTGTTTCCCTACCTTAATAAGGTACCAATGTAATTTTAACATGAAATGAGACTCTTAAGTATGGCTTCAGCTTAACTTGTAACGTGCTGTCCCGCCCTCAGCCTCGATGCTACACGCTCCCTTCTCCTCCAGCAATGCTGCAACTACCTGCAATGCTTAAATCCCAGTCTTCTGGGAGCTCAATGTCATCCACAACAGCCAGTATCTGAGCACAGAAACAAGGCATGTCATAGGCAGAGGGGACAGTGCTCTCTTCCCCAGAGCAGATAGTGGTTCCTCCTTTTCCAGGAACACTCTAGGGAGGAGGATATGTCCAACACTAGGGCATAAGCACCTGGCCCATGCCCACTGCCCAGCAGCTGGCACAGAAGGAGAGACTCTCTGGTAAGGACACAAATGATGTTAGTTTAACCACACTTCTGCACCCCATGGCCTCAGTGACCAATGTCACAGATTTATACAGTGTCTAATTGAGAAGATACTAGTATTTTGTGATGAAATTAAACATGACAGTCGCTGATCTCCAGGAGGGTCAAATCCCCAATACTGTATTATTGTGTCAACCCTGAGCACCATTCAGACAAACTCTGGACACACAGCTGGCTGATACTCTCACACTTCTCAAGTGAATTTTTAAAAAGTTGCCATTGAGCCCAGTTAGCGTGGCTCAGTAGGTGAGCATCAACCCATGAACCAGAGGGTCATGGTTCAATTCCTGATCAGAGCGCATGCCTGGGTTGTGGGCTGGATCCCCAGTGGGGGGTGTGGAGGAGGCAGCCAATCAATGATTCTCATTATTAATGTTTCTATCTCTCTCTTCCTTCCTCTCTAAAATCAATAAAAATATATATATATATATTTTAAAAGTTGCCATTGAGTTTTCCTTATTTGATGTATTCAGAGTCTCTTCCTACCTTTTATATCCTTTGGTTTATTGTGACTTACCTTTGTGTTGCACTGGGTTGAAAGACTTTGCAAATTTGGGTTTGGCAGATAATTCTGATGAGTTTTGCTGCACAAAAGAAAAATGAGTCATTTGGGCATTAATAGTATCCTTTCAGTGACTGTGAACATTTCCTAACTTCTTGATGTCATTAACAATCCTTTTTTCTATCTACATAGCACAGTATTATCCTTTTAAGAAATTTGAATACTCGCTTCTTTATTCTTTATTCTGCTTTAATCAATTTGAAATGCTTAAAACTTATTTCTAAGTGAATTTTTGTTCCTGTATATTCTTGGAACTTCTAACAACAAACTACAAAAACAGCTCTAAAGATATAGTATCCTTTTTTATGCCCAGGCTTACATTTCTTGGTTCACATATTTGTCACTAGAAAAACCTATCATGGGAAAACAATACTTCTAGTAAAAAATGGTCTCCAGTAAAGCTTTGTTTTATTCTGCCTCCTCTTAGTATACAAATCTCTTTGTGAATAATGCCTTTGTCACTGATGCAGGGTGAAGAGTGTCCTGCCTCACTTTGTCAAGGTAAGGTTGTCCTTCAATGCAGTCGCATATGCTGTAGCTCCCTCCTTTTCGTAAGAGCAGTGACTTATTTATTAGTTTCACATGTGTGGCTCAGGGGATTTCAGTTCTTCAAGACGTAAACTCAAAATCACAGAACGTTAGCCCTTCTGCTTTGAGGAACTAGTCAAACACTTAGTTTTAACAGTTGAGAAAGTAGAAACCAAAAGGTACTAAGTGACTTTCCTAAGATTGTACCACCAGTTACAGAAATACAAGGCACACCACCCCAAGTCTAGTCTTCTTCTGTCACCATGTATTTGATCTCCTTGGGTGGTGGACACACAATGCAATACAAAGATGATGTATTATAGAATTGTACACTTGAAACCTATATAATGTTAGTAACCAGTTATTTTAAATTTAAAAATAATAATAAAAGGAAATGAAAGTGTGGGGGGGGAAGAAATACAGGGAGGTCTGCTGGCCCGTGGGCCCCTGATCCCTAATTTATAGCAATGCTCTCCATCTACTATGAAATGCACACTTAGAAAAAAATGTTTAGTGTCAGAAGCTAATTCACTGTTTGTTATTTCAAAGGTTATTTTGTCCCTTGTAAAAATCTCTAAACATCCACATAGGTTTTCTTGCACTTAAGTCAGTAGACTTTTATCAAACACAGAAATCTCTTTAGATACTTTTCTGAAAGCCCTCAGTATTTTGCTGAAAGATGAACGTCAAAATTAACTTCAAAAATACAAAACAGCCGAAACCGGTTTGGCTCAGTGGATAGAGCGTCAGCCTGCGGACTGAGAGGTTCCGGGTTCGATTCCGGTCAAGGGCATGTACCTGGGTTGCGGGCACATCCCCGGTGGGGGATGTGCAAGAGGCAGCTGATCGATGTTTCTCTCTCATCGATGTTTCTAACTCTCTCTATCTCTCTCCCTTCCTCTCTGTGAAAAATCAATAAAATATATTTAAAAAAAAAAATACAAAACATGCGTGCAAGTACTTTTGTTTGTAAGTACACTCTCCTCATGTGAGTGACACCTTTGTGGCGAAGCATGAGACAGGAGTCCTCTGTTTCCATACAAATGTCAGCTTGTAGACGTAAAAGCCAGAACTGCATGGGACAAAGTCAGTTATACCAGCTTAAGAGAGGAAATTCTAATATATAGTTTTATATATTAGAAGTTAGTCAAGACTTCAACCTTTAGTTTCCTAGAGAAGGAAAATGGTTTATAGGAAAGCCAAACAGGCAGAGAAAAGGGCCTTACCGACTCTTGCAGTTGGGAGAAAAGTCAGACTAAAGCAAATGAGATTGTTCAAAGGTATTTGTTCACAATTGCACCCACAGACCTGGATCCTTGAATGTCCTGAAACTTTCCATGTCTTCTCATTCATTCATTCATTCATTTCCTCTCTCACTCAACTCTATAATGAGTATTGACCATGTGCTGGGCACTGTGACAGATAACCAGAATATAATGGTGACAGAAATTCAAGGGGTTTACACAAAAGTGGCCTTTCTGTGAGGCTGTAGAAAAAGGAAAATGGAAAAGTGGACCTTCATGCCTTGAATGCATGGCAGTATGAGATAATTACCTTTGATGGTTGCTTCAAAGAGCTTAAAGGAGACAACGTGTTGAACAGCAGTTGTCGCAGCTGTAAGGGCAACAGAGAAGTACTAAGACGCACATATACAAACATACATAGGCAAAGCAAGAACAAAACTGCAGATTGAAACTGTAGTTTAGAGTAGTATTTCCTGGAAGCTAACAGACTATAAGCATGGGTATCTGATGAAATGATTTATCTTCTTTTACTTCCTTTATTTATTTTATTTATCTGTAAACAAATCTAGAGTTAAACAAAGAACAACAGAAGCAAAAGCCATAATAATTCAAATTCTAGACATTTGTAATTAAAAATAATTGCTAAACTGAAGTTTACCTTTGAAGTTGAAGAGTTTGCTAACCATGTGCTTTGTACAAATGAGAGAATTATTTAGGCCAATCAAGAACAGCAAATTGCTTTTCTGTAATTAGCAGTTTTGTGCATGTGTTAATTATAAAATATTCTTTAGTTCTTATTTTTTTTAAAAGCCTACATCTATTAGCTTATTACCTTTACCGCTCTCAAAAGAATTGCTCAATGCTTGGGAAAAATAATAAAACGAGATTATTAAGTTTTTTTCTATTATATTTTACTTACATTGGTCATCCTTTTTAGGTTATTTAATTTTAGAAGCTATTTACTATTTAAAACTCTGGATATATAGAAGTAGCTTTGTCTTTCAGTATATTCTAAGTAAATGGAAAAATTAAAGGAACAAAAGGGAATTTCCCCATAAGGAAAGTACTTTTGTTCTTTCACGATTGCCAAACCATAATGTACTAGTAATTTACAAAAATTTAGAGTAAAAACACTTTTCTGCTTCTTTCTATAATGTCACATTACAGATTGTGATTAGTTCTATATAGCTTATAATCAGCAGTGAGTGTTTAGTTCCTTGGTCGCCTGACTGAGCCTGCCTTTTGTAAAATTACAGAATTTTATTACAAAAGTACCCATAATCTGGCTCTGTTATATGAATAAGGGCCAGAACTAAAGAGGAAAGGTTAGCTGCCTCAGTTAGGGGATAAAGAGAGAAATGAATACACATACCTTACTATCCAAGAGCATTCCAAAGCATAAGATGAAAAAACCCTAAAAAAAATAATAAATCACATTTTATTTTTTCCGGAAAAGAAAGCATGTGTAATACTATCTTCTATTCTATCGCCCAACATTAGAGTTGTCTGCCCGCTAGACTGAGGGCTCCTTGAAGGCAAGGATACCCTGTGACCTCCACAATGCCTAGCATGCCACAAAGTACTCAAAATTTTTTTTGTCAAATGTATAAATAAATAAATTGAGGGAATAATGTTTTAAATGCATGCAGAGCTTCATTTTCCCCTTCATTTTCCTCAACCTAAAACAAATAAATTCTGTTTGCTTCTATATCTTAGCCTTTCTTTAAGACAGGCAGTAAGTGAACATTTGCTAAGCCTCTCTGATGGCAGAGGCACTGTGGTCCAACCCTAAGGCCAGGTGGAGGGAGTTCACCTCTATCAGCCCCCTTTCCATCAAGTCCTTGGGGTGGGGTACCCTTGGCAGAGACTTTCTTGGACCTTGAGATCCTCCTCCCAGTCAGAGCACACTCAGTGCAGACCGTGCAACACTAAGGTTCGACCCCCAGATCCCTGAGTTATTGTGCAGAGGTGACCCAGCAAACCATCACTGAACCAGGATTGAAGGCTCTCTTCCAGATTCATCAAAACCTAGGAATTACTCTGTCCACCTACTCCCCAAACACTCTCTGACTGGGGCATGGAAAATCCATTCTTTGCAGCAGGGGTAGGCAAAGTTTTTCTGTAAAGAACCAGATAGTAAATATTCAGGTTTTAAAGGTCACACGGTCTCTGTTACAACTGCTGAAGCCTGCTGGCATAAAGAAAGCAGCCACAGATCATATGTAAACAAAGAGGTGTGGCTCTGTTCCAATAAAACTTTATTTACAAAAACAGCACTAGCTGCAGTTTGCCAGCTTCTGCTCTATCTCACTCGGGGGACTACCTTTGCACCGTTCAGAGTCAACGGGGCTCTTGATTTATCTCCCTCTCCCTGTGTGCTTTCACACAGGTCGCCCTGGGGAAAGAGGACTGAGTCAGCAGCAAGAGAGATTAACATTCGCTCGCGAAGCCTAGCAGATTTAAAGCGCTGGAATGGATTACTGAAGAAGCTTAATATTCTGCTTCAGTATAAGAGTAACTGTTGGGGAAAAGGAACTTTTTTTTATTATTCACTGTTGCCAGGCAGCTTTGGTTACAGTTCTGCTGGAGGCAGGGAGATAAGATAGCTTCAAGAGGTGTCTTGCCAACCTCAGTTCTCTACAACTATTCCAGTTTCCTGATGGCATGGTAGGTTAGTCTCACCTGGAATGCATTGAGCAATGCAAAAATAACGTGCCACGCCGGATTCTGGCTGTCCACCATTACTCCTATGCCAGAGCCCCAGGTGAGCCCCAGCAGAGGGGTCAGAATGAGGATGCTCTTCCCCATGCGGACGATAGCGGCTTTGTTGTCCTGACTCAGCTTCTCTCCAACTGCAGGCCTCCAGAGCTTCGTGAGAACTAAGAGCACCACCACCAGGTTCACAGCCACAATCGTCAGCACGGGAACAGCGAGGGCCAACAGGGGTTTGCTTCCACCGGACCAGTTCAGCCAACACACATCTTTCCTTTTGTAGTCATTGCTAGGTTGTGTGACCGCAATGGTGATGACAGATATAATGAGAGGACACCCATAGCCCAGGCAGAACCCGACAGCCATCATCAAAGGCATGGCCAGGTGATGGAACACGAGGACGATCCGATAAGCCAGCAGGAAGCCGAGCAGGAGCATCCAAAAGAACAAGGAGAGGTAGAAAAAGTGTGTAAAGAACACAGCAGCTACGCAGACCCCAGAAGGGTTGACTGTGGCATCCACCGTGGCAGCAACAATAAACCAAACATCAGCAATCAGGAGGCAGAGGGATATGTTGACCATGCAAATATGACGTGTGTGCGAGGTTTGGTTTTTCTTGACCTGCTTCCAATACAGAGCCTCGATGATCAGACATAAGATGAGACTTCCAATGGAGATGCCCAGCCCCACAAAGGTGATCCATTTCACAACCGGAATGATGGCAGGGGGGACAAAGGGTGACATCAGCATGGAGAACGAGGTCAGGTGAGTACACCGGCACATCACTGTGTCTGGAGTTTCATTCACTAGGTGGCAGCCTGCCTCATTCCATTGCAAATGACTAAAATCCCAGAACACACAATGAGGCTGACTCAGGTTTGATTCTATCTTGGAGAAAACCAGGAAGACTTCATTTATGGAATAGTTTTGGATAACCGTGGATATCACGGGCCCATTGACCTGAGCATTTCCAATTTGGGTAATGGGTAGAATGTCCCCCAAGGTCAATGAGGCCATGCTGACAATAGTTCCTGGAAGGGTCCCCTGGAATTGGTCTGACCCAATTAACACACGGCCTCTGATGGGAATGGAGGTGTTTAGAGGGAACATTTCAGTCTGATAGTTGTAACCTGTCTTATGTTGGCTTTTGGACACAGGAATCCCTTTCCAGTTAATGAATTCCCGAGAAAAATTCAGAGGCAGAGCTGTTGGAGGTACCAGAACGCTGATGTTTTCCAGTGTCTCTAGTAACTGGGAGCTGGCATGCTTTTCTTCCTGCAGTAACACTGTCCAGTTGGTTACTGATGTTGAATTAAGGATGTGGTCAGCTATACTGATGACATCCTGAAATGCAAGGAAGCGAGTCAGTTTGTATTTTGAATAAACGGGCAAGGGGACTAACAGTGGATAGTCATTAGAACTAAAGGGAGGAAAATGGCCCTGAGAATTGGCTCAGGTGATGATCACATTAAAACTCATCAGTGAAATTCGGCTCATTTGTTCTGCAAGTGGAAGGTTTGGGTTAAAAAAAACTTGGGTCAACAGGATCATGTCAGTTGCAGGGTGATTGCCCCAGAGCATTCGTGGGCATGCCAAGGTTATGGCATGGATGAGAACGAACCCTGCAATTGGGCTGCAGTGGTGTGCACTTCCTTCTCCTGAGGTGGCAAACATGACTGCATTACTCCTCAACTCAGAGAGTGACATGACTGTTAACTGCTTTCCCATGCTATGCTTGTTTAGCTAACATCAGAAATTCTAAATTCATGTCACAGATGTTCAAGTTTTAATTCATGTGTATTTATTATTTTTGTTTAATAGAAGAGAGAAATATAAAGTAAAAATCCTTAAAAACTGGAGGCAAGCACAAGGAAGTATTGAATTGCTGTTGATTTTAACGGTCAGACTTAGTTTGAGAGATACCTTTTCCAAACCAGTGCTTAAAAATGGCCACTTTGTCCCTCGTTATCCTCTGTCTTTCTTAGGACTCTAGTTCCCAGTGTCTATCACTCTGGGCCACTATTTACCCTAACTGAGCCCTCTGTGGCTTCTGGCTCAGGATCCCATAACTCGTTTCTTCTGCTGCCTCTAGGATCTCTCTGCCTTTGTTTGCCTGCTCTATTTTTCTCTTTAATTAATTTTTATCCTTTTTATGTCATTTGGTTTTACTTGGTCTCTTGCAAACAACACGTGGTCAAACTTTAAAAAATCTTTTAAATGCCTTTCCTTTGATTCAGGGGGTTTAATTTATTCATATTTATTGTCATTTTGACACAATGGTCACCTTATATGAGGTTAAGTATAATTGTGTGAGTATGTAACATTATACATCATATAATCCAATTCTGAAAAATACTACGTACTCTAACATAAACTGCATACATCCAAGGATATTTATTTAATAAATATTTATTGAGTACCTGCTACATGTCACTTGCCATTCCTCTAGGTGTCCCAGTGGTCGCAAACTGTGGCTCAGCAAATCGCGGCTCTCGAGCCACATGCGGCTCTTTGGCCCCTTGAGTGTGGCTCTTCCACAAAATACCGGCTCTTCCACAAAATACCAACTTCTGCGCATGGGCCACGAAGTTTCAATCGCACTGTAAGTGCGCGCCCCCACATGGTATTTTGTGGAAGAGCCACACTGAAGGGGCCAAAGAGCTGCATGTGGCTCGAGAGCCGCGATTTGCCGACCATGGGCACTGACAGGATACCTAAAATGTAAGCTGTGTCTATTCCACTGTGACCAGATTACAGATATTTTTTTTTCCTTTTGCTTATTTGAATTTTTTATTTAGTGATCAAGTCTTATTTCTGTAATTTTAAGTTAATTTTTTTATATATATATACTTTTATTGATTGTAGAGAGGGAGGGAGAGAGAGAGAGAGAGATAGAAATATCAATGATGAAAGAGAATCATTTATCAGCTGCCTCCTGCATGCCCCACAATGGGGATCGATCCCACAACCCAGGCATGTGCCCGTGACCAAATCGAACCTGGGACTCTTCAGTCTGCAGGCCGACGCTCTATCCACTGAGCAAAACCGGCTAGGGCTTAAGTTAATTTTTAAAAATCCAAATCAAAGCATGGATTTCCCAGTCAAAAAAAGAGGAAGTTCTTAAAGTAGAAATGACTGAAGCCAGAGTTCCTGCCCACAGGAGAGAACAACTGCAGACTGCACACAGGTATTGAGAGTTGGCACCTGTGCCAACACAGTCGCATCGGGTGCAGAGGCTCTTCCCTTCCTCTAAGCCAAGTGCTGCCCAGACGACCTGCCTAGAGGTTGCTCCTTGCTACTTTGAACTCACACGGTTAATCCCATGAGTTCCTTGCACATGGCGGAGGAAGCAGTAAAAATCACACAAAGACTGTTATGTGCCTCTTCAGTCTTTTCAACAGCACCCCTCCAACTCAGGCTTTTGTCATTCCTCCTTATGAAGTAGTTTTAAAGTGGGCCCTTCAAAACCCTCGTGCATTGCTGGTGGGGTTGCAAATGGGTGCAACCATTATGGAAAACAGTATGGAGTTTCCTCAAAAAGTTAACAATAGAACTACCATTTGATCCAGCAACCCCACTTATGGATATATATCTGAAGAAATCCAAAACACTCATTTAAAAGATATATGCATCCCTATGATCACTGCAGCATTATTTACAATGGTCAAGATATGGAAGCAGCCTGTCCAGTGTTGTTTAGTGGTTCGAGTATTGGCACATGGACTGAAGGGTCACAGGTTCTATCCCTGGCCTGGGTCTAGGCACCTGCAGGAGGCAATCAATCAATGTATCTCTCTCACAATGATGTTTCTCTCTCCCTCTCCCTCTCTCTCCTCCTCTTCCTTCCTCTCCATTCTCTCTAAAACTCAATGGAAAAATATACTTGAGTGAGGATTTTTAAAAATAAATAATTAATAAATAAAAAGATATGGGAGCAACCTAAGTGTTCATTGATAGATGGTTGGACACAGAAGATGTGGTACATATATAAAATTGAATATTAATTGACCATAAAAAGAATGAAATCTTACCATCTGCAACAACATGGAAGGGCCTAGAGCAGTGATGGCGAACCTTTTGAGCTCGTCGTATCAGCATTTTGAAAAACCCTAACTTAACTCTGGTGCCGTGTCACATATAGAAATTTTTTGATATTTGCAACCATAGTAAAACAAAGACTTATATTTTTGATATTTATTTTATATATTTAAATGCCATTTAACAAAGAAAAATCAACCAAAAAAATGAGTTCGCGTGTCATAGGTTCACCATCACTAGCCTAGAGGTTACTATGCTAAGTGAAATAAGTCAGACAGAGAAAGACAAATACCATATGATTTCACTTATATGTGGAATCTGAAAAACAAAACAAATGAACAAACAAAATAGAAACAAACTCATAGATACAGAGAAGAAACTGATGACTGCCAGATGAGAGGGGGATAGGGCTGGGTGAAAAAGGTGAAAGGATTTAAAAGTGCAGTTGGCAGTTACAAAATAGCCACAGGAATGTAAAGTACATTATAGGGAATATAGTTAGTAATCTATAATAATAAATGGGTAATATGCTAATTAGACTGGACATCTTCCAGACATCATTCCAGACATCCTTCCTGATGAAGTCAGGGCTGGAGGGAAGCCAGCCTGGGTCCAGATGCTAGAGGGAAGCCGGTGTCAGCAGCCAGGGGAAGGAAGGTCTACTCTTGTACAACGTGCACTGGGCCTCTAGTATTATAATAACTATGTATGGTGTTGGGGGTTACTTTGTAAGTTATATAAATGTCAAACCACTATGCTGTACACCTGAGAATAATATAACATTGAATATCAACTGTAATGGAATAATTAAAACAAAATTTTAAATAATAATAATAAATTAAGTGGCCCTTCAGGCACAGGCAGAACATACCTCCATTGTTGAATTGGACACCCTGAAATGGCTCGCCAGTGACAGAGATGAGATGTTGCCCAGAATTGACACCACTGAAGCCAGATTCCCAGCTGTGGTTGATGGGTTTTGCTGAATGAGGACTGAAAGATTTCGCACCAAGGATGACATGGCTGCCTCAGTGGCATTGCTTGCAATCACACTGAAATTCTAGAAATAAAAATGGTTAAGTTCTAGAAAAAACAGAACACTTATGCTTGTGTTTCTTCAAATTTAAATCAGAATTCTGGGCTACATCACTAATGTGTATGGTGCATTATAATGTAGGATATTATATAACAATGATAACACGATGGCTTTCACTCAGTGCTTTCTGTATTTCAGAGTTGTTACTCTGTGCTAAATGCATTACCAGGGATTCACTGATTTAATTCTTATACCACCCTTTGAGCTAGGTACCATTAAGAACATAGAAACTTGAAGAGATTTATTAAAACGCATTTTCAGATGAATTATTATCCTAATTATACAGACACTGATGTTCAGTGATATTCAGTGACTTTCCAAACTGTACCCAGCTAGGAAGCAGCACTAACTTCTAGTAGAATCACTGTACTATACTGAGACATCCTTGTTGGATGGGAAGACAGAGGGACATACAGGGAGATTTGACCACACTTTGCCACTGCATTCGGAATTTTACTTCTTCCTTAAAACTTCCAGATGCTTCCACTACTCTGGGCTAGCCTGGAAGGCAGCCAAGAAGGGATATTCCCTTTCAGTCAAAACAAGTCAATCAAGGAATTCAGATCCTATATGGTTTCCTTTTAGCTCTTTTTGGCTGACAGTGCTGTTCTCTGCCCAAAGTACCTGGGATCTGCCTGCCCTCATCCTCACCATGGCCCATGTCCATATCTGAGGCAAAGAAGGCAAGAGCAAGGATAGACCCCAGAGGCCATCTGGTCCAATCTCCCTTCCCAGTTTACAGATGAGGAAACTGAGGTCCAAGGAGGGAGACGTGAACATTCCACAGTCCTTTAAGATATACCTTTCTGAGTTTCCCTACTATAGTAGCAGAATCTCGGGCCAGGACAGAAGTTCTGCTCAATATGGAGATCTATCTGCAGAACAGTGTCTGTGAACTAGTCTTGGAGTCCCTCTTTCCTGTGACTTGACTTCTAATTCCTCACCATTTGCTTCTATATATCTGCCTTGTCTTAAGTACTTGTACTTTCCAAAGACAGCATCATGTGAAGGTCACAGTCCTGGACTGGAAGTCAAAGGACCATGTTTCTAATTCAACACTATTGCTACCAGAGGGACCAACTGTTAGTCCCTTAGTCTTTCATTTCTTAATCTATAAAAGGAGTTTGATAAACCAGATGACCCTTAGAATCTATTGCAGTTCTATTGCTCTATATGGTTCACCTTTGGCTGATCCCAACCCCTGCCCTGGTTTCTGACATTCTCACTTGTACTAAGTCTATAACTTTGGACTCACACCTTCACTTGGGTCTTTGATTCCCAGGCTTTCTGGATTTCTGATTCCAGTTTAGTTGCTGTTCTGCCATCTATTGCAGACTCCTTCAGCATTTATTCACTCTATTGCAGCACCCCTCCACATGAAAACCATCAATTCTGACACTTTCTGACCTTCTCAGCTGCCACCTAGACTCTGCTACTCATGCCCAAATGCCTTGGGTTTACCAGGGTCTGATGTCACCCTCATGTTCTGCATATTGACAAATGAGACAATTTGATATATTTTACCCTCCACCTGGCCATGCTCAGTGGTAGGTGCCCAGTGTGAAACTCAAAACCAGGGCAAGTCTGCAAAGTGGAAATGTTTTACCTTCTTCAGTTCTTCCAGCTGAGAAAGCACACATGTCTCCCTGATGACCTGCCACCCAGAGGGCTGGCACTTGGCTGTGATGTTCCCGGTGTAGCCACTGCTACAAGGAAGAGTATACTCATCATTCTTAAACCCAAATCCAAAGGCAATGCTATTACACTGAACTGGAAGAGAATGGAAACAGAGAGGGAAAATGTCTCTGAATATCCTGGCACTCTCTATGCAACATAGAGCTGTGCATTAGAAACCATATTCTTAGAGACAATACCCACAAATATTCAGGAGAAGCTTGTCTTTGGTGCCCAGTTTCAACCTATCAGCACCTTTTTCTCCTTCGCCATGCCCTACCCTCCCTGATTCTGGCCCTTCTCCCTCCAGGTGTCTGATCTTTGCCAACGATCTTACTTTTAGTGGGCTATCAACTAATACGTGTTAGGTGAAAATAAGACAGGGTATGACCACTCCCAGGAAATATTTTTACTCTTTAAGGGAGTGCTAGAAAACCAGAAAAATCTTCAAAATGCTATGGAACAAAGCAGGGCAGTTGCCATTTGGGGGTGACATATCCTACTTTGTACCCTGCAAAAGCTTCTCACATTGTGACCAGACACTAGTTATTCTTGCAGCTGACCCTTAATAATACAGTCTTCCCATGATTGGGACCAAGGAAAAGGAGAACTTGAATGGACAACCAAAAAGAGCTGTGTTTTTGGTTTGTTTTCCCCGTTGCTGTGTCCTAAATGCCTAGGCACTTTAAACACTTAGTAGATATTTATTGAAAGAGTGTTGTTGAAAGTGAAACACATTTTTATAGCAGAGGTCTAAGATTGGGTGTAAAGAAGTAACTGGGGAAAAAATATCTGAAGGAAAGTAGTGTGTGTGTGTCTCTGTGTCTGTGTGTGTGTATGTCTGTGTGAGTGTTAAAGACCTAGATATATGTATTCTTTCCTTGGCTCCTTGAATTATTACTCAGGAATATTGCCAACCCCAGAGATATTTCAACATGACTACCAGTAAACTATTGCTGAATCATTCCATCAGAGCCTGCAGTGAAATCAGTCTTCCACAACATTTACTACAGTGGAGATCAGATCTCCGATTAGCAAGGATCTGAACTAGTCAGGCTGAAGTTGAGTTTCATCATAAACAGTTGCCTGTTTCTACTGCAAGTCAGTCTTAAAATAATTCTGTATCAGAAACCTCTCCAATCTGCCTCCTAAAGACACGAATGAGCAACTAATTAAAGGACTCACCTAGGCAGAGGGTGGGAATTTAGTGTTACCTTTTCCAAATACTCTGAAGGAGTCATCTTCCAGTGGAAACAGCTTCTGAAGGCCTTCCTTGGCCTTCTCAGCCACCTGTTCAATGGCTGACAGCAGCTCAGATGGACTGCTGGAGCCAACAACTTCATACCCAGCAATGATGCTGCCACCTCTTTAATGATTATGTGGAAAGAAAAGTGAGGTTAATTTATTCAGTCATTCAGGGCATAGCATTGGGTCCATGGGAATAAATCAAACAGATTTGGTCCCGGTTTTCATGGAGCTTACATTCTGGCAAAGAAGGCAAGACAAATAACCTCTCTATATAAGCATTTATTTAATTTATGTAATATATGTTGTTTTTTGTTAAGTGTTATGTGAGATAGGCACAGTGATAAGAATAGCAGATAGATATGGGGCCCATTTCAATAAGACTGTCAGGAAAGCTTTCTCGGTGTGGAGGGTCTTTGCAGCTAAGGCCTGAATAATGAGAAGACTGCTGGTGTGACATGCCAGCACATGCAAAGGGCCTGAGGCAGGAACCTGTCTATGAGTGTGACGAATTTAAAGACTAGGTTTCAATTCAACAATTGGGAGTGCTTCTCAATGCCTAAAAGGTTTCAATATGGGTTTTAAGAACCCCAGGTGAGAGTAAGTTAAGAGCTGAATAAAGTCAATTTAAGTTAGAAGACAAAATAAAAAAAAGAAAGGAAGGAAGAAACACTAACATAGCTAATGTTCAATGTGTGAGAGAGAGGTGAGTAGGAGATGATGTTGGAGAAGTAGCCAGGAACCAGATCGCCGAGGTCCTTCGAGTTTGAATGTTATTTTTTATTAGAAGTTTTTATTCTTTATTAAAAGTCAGTGATATGATCCGATATGTTGTTTAAGATAATCACTCTGGCTGCTGTAGAAAATAGACAGAAGGGAGGGAAGCAGAAAGGCTGATTAGGAAAGAGGAGATGATAGCAAGAACTAGTTGAGTAACAGCATGTGGGAGAAATGGTCAGATTCATGTTGTATTCGAAGACTGAGCCACAGGAATTGCTAATGGAGCAGATTTCAAGTACGGGAGAAAGAAACAAGTCAATCACAATTGCAAGGAATGGACCAATTATATGCATACAATGCATATATGCATAGTATATGCATACAATGGAGGATTGCTGGGCAATAAAAAGAAAGGCAGCACTGATACTCAAAAAAACAAGGATGAATCTCAAAGACATTATGCTGAGCAAAAGAAGCCAGACACACACATATTACACACTGAGTGATTCCATTTATGTGTAGTTCTAGAATAGGCAAAACTAGCCTATGCTGAAATAAGATCAGTGGTTGTTTCTGTTGGGGGGTGAGGTGGGCATGGAGATTAGCTGGAAGGAGGCACAAGGGAACTTTGAGGGTGATGGAAATGTTTTGTGTTGATAGGTGGTGGCTTGTACAAGCATTTGTCAGTTTCTTTTCTTTTCTTTTTTACAGTGACAAATCATTTTATTTTATTCTATTACCATTTATCCCCCACCCACCCCCATAACCTCCTCCACGCCACCATTTGTCAGAGTTTATTAAGCTGTATATTTAAGGTCAGAGCATATCACTGGATGTAAGTTATACCTCAATAAAAAGTTAAAGGATGACTCCAGGGTTTGGGTCTGTCCAACTGGGAAAATGGCATCGCTGTAATTGAGATGGGAGAAGTAGGTTTAAGGTTATGAGGAGCAGAGTGGGAGGACCCCTGTTTTCAACATAAGTCTGTTGGACATGCCTACTAGAAAATCAGTGGAGATGGTAATAGGCAATTGGATGTTTAGGTCAGATGTTTAGGAGAGAGGCCAAAGCTCAAGTAAGACCTTTAGAAACCATCAGCTTACATATTGTGTTTAAAATTATGAAAACAGCCCTAACCGGTTTGGCTCAGTGGATAGAGCGTCGGCCTGCGGACTGAAAGGTCCCAGGTTCGATTCCAGTTAAGGGCATGTACCTTGGTTGCAGGCACATCCCCAGCAGGAGGTGTGCAGAAAGCAGCTGATCGATGTTTCTCTCTCATCGATGTTTCTAACTCTCTATCCCTCTCCCTTCCTCTCTGTAAAAAAATCAATAAAATATATTTTTAAAAATAATAATAATAATAAAATTATGAAAACAAGTGAGATTACATGTACTAATTAAGTTAATTCTGTAATAATTTCATGAGGTAAACACTATATTATCCTCATTTTGTAAATAAGGGAGCTGAGTCCCAAGGAGAATTTGAGTCAGGTAGTTGTTAATTTATTAATTGATGTATTAAAATCTCTGACATGCCAAAGCTCAAATACATTGAATTACCACTCACAATGTATAAATAAATCCAAATACCTTTTTATGTAGTGATTGGGCATAATATCCTTGCATCGGTATGGCCCTTTTAATTCTTTACAAAGTATTTTTCTGCCTACTATTTCATTTGATTTAATTAGGTTAAATCAGTTTCCACAAATATTAACTATCCTGTTCAGCAAATAATTAAATGGAGACATTGAGAAACTAACTCATATAGTAAAGAGAAAAACATACATCATTGTATTTTATAGACTTATGCCTATCTAAACTGTGATTTTGTCTACAAATTATTGGAGACAGCTTATAAAATATATATGATGGAATATGTGTTAGAAATATAAATGGAAAACCAGGACAACAGAAAAGAAAAATATGAATATTGAATATAAAAATTGTTATGATCATGTTTCAGCTTCATTTAATGAGTTTGACAGCAAAGTCCAACAGGGAAATGATTAATTACATAAACATAGATTTAAGAAAAAAAGTAGTGTTTTTCCCTAGCATTGGATTATAAAGACATTGTAAAGTTATGAGTAACTAAAGGATAGTACCCAGGGCAATATATTTATAGCAAATGAAAATTTCCGCTAGCTGTTGTTCAAGTTAACTGTGAAAAGTCATATAAGAAGTCAAGTTTTCTGACCTCTAAGCCACTTCCTCTAGTAAGTAGACTACAAATAGCAGGTAATCAATGCACACATGGCTAACTAACCAAATAACTTTGGAATTAAAATATAAACAAAAGAATGATTTACTAAATATCTCTTTATTTGCTGTAGACAATGACTATGGGGTTTTGAGCTATGGCGAATACATGTTATCTACACAAAAACATACGATTTTACCCAAGGCCTCCCTACTGGTTCCCAATGATACACCATACCCCGCTGTGGTTATAGAAGAAAATCCATCCCTCTACAACCCTCATCTCTACCCCATTTTCTTCCCATACACACACACAACAAGAACTCCTGCTTCCTCCTAAATTCTAAATTGGGGTTTCCAATTCTATTCTCTGCTCCATAGCTTTGAAAATGCCATTTAATATTTACGTTCCTAAGCTCACTTACATAAGAATATAGACTTTTCCCTTCAGACTTTTATCCAGTTTGGGTAAGAATCACACTATAAAGAGCAGGTCTGACCTATATCCTGTCAAAGACAGTTGGCAAACAGCACTGGGCATTCTTCGGGACTGATGCACAAATCTAGGGATGGCCTTGATTTGGGCGTTGTGGTACTTACCGAAATTGAGTGACACGAACTGACTCAAAACCTTGAATTCTTTTGTATGCTTCTTTAAGCTTACAAAAAAACACACAAACAAACAAAGGTAGATATGTTGATTTTTGTCCTCACTCAAGGAAAACATTTGAGCAAAACATGGATGCAGACATTAAATAAACTAACAAACACTGAGCAAAGGAAAAACATACAGCAGGAGGTAGTTGCATGTTACAAAAATACGTTTAAAATGAAAATTGAGAATGTATGCACATAATTTATTTTTGAGATTGCTAATAAATAATGAAGAATCAACTGCTTAGACTCAAGGATGAATTGGATGCCAGATAATATTATAAATTCAGCCAAAATTTATTTTATCCTTCCCTCAAATGAGCCATTTTTATAGATGCTTAAACTGAACCAAGGATTTGTGCATGTCTTCAGTGAAACCCACACCGTACCTCATCCTAGCAGAGGCACACTGATCTAGTTTTATGCTACTTCGTTATAAAGTCCAGAATTTTTGCTCAGTAACTCTGTCTAGCTTCTAACAAGAAAGGCTTCTTTATGGAATAAATCCCAGATGCTGACAATTGAGCTTAGATCATGAAAAATTTCTTTTGACAGATGAAAAAACAGAAAATAACCAAGAAGCTTTGGCATAATATTACCCAAGTAAAAGAACAAAACTGAACACAAAAGACGTAAAAAGTATTCAATTGCTAAGCTCTCCTAGAAAGAAAATGTTCAAAGTATGTCAGCTGTGGGCAGAGTGATTAACTACTATGTAATAATTTATTGAAAATGAATGATTAAGAATAGGTATTAAATAAACATGTTGAATTGAAAACATCTGAACTTATGTTTAGCCAACAATTTCTTAGGCCATAAGTAGAAGGTACTTACTTGAATTTCGATTTCAGTGGTATATTTGGAGTAGATAGCAGAAGATGAATTCAGAAGGTCTTTTGTAAATCTTTCATTAATTTTGAAAGTGCCCCAAACTTCTATGAGAAACAGAAAAATATAGAGATATAAGAATTATTCACTTGATTTTATTATAGCATAGAATTACAGAAGTACAACTTGGAGCCCATTTTTTCAACATTAATCTTTCAATGTATTTTTATAATGAATGTTCACCTAAAGTGATATAGAAAGCATACAACCAGAATTTTCAGTCGTGGATTTGGAACATTATGGGGAAAGTACTGATCATCCAGGCAACCTTATAAGTAAGAAAACATGAGACCACTCATATGTGATTTAAAAAGGCAGTCAGCCCAGCCGTAGTAGGTCAGTTGGTTGAATGTCCTCCCGTGCACCAAAAGGTTGCCGGTTCAATTCTTGGTCAGGGCACATATCTGAGTTGCGGTTTTGATCTCCAGTCAGAGAGTGCACGGGAGGCAACTAACCAATGTTTCCCTCTCACATTCTCTCTCTCTCTCTCTCTCTCTCTCTCTCTCTCTCTCTCTCTCTCTCTCCTCCTCCTCCTCCTCCTCCTCCTCCTCCTCCTCCTCCTCCTCTTCCCCCCCCTCTCCTACCATGTCCTTGGGTGATGATTAAAATAATAATAATAGCCCGGCTAGCGTGGCTCAGTGGTTGAGTGTCAAACTATGAACTAGGAAATCATGGTTTGATTCCCAGTCAGGGCACATTCCTGGGTTGTGGGCTCTATCCCCAGTGGGGGGCGGGAGGTATACAGGAGGCAGCTGATCAATGATTCTCTCTCATCATTGATGTTTCTATCTCTCTCTCTCTCCCTCTCCCTTCCTCTCTAAAATCAATAAAAATATATTTTAAGAAAATAATAATGATAAATAAATAGGCAGTCACTTCACACTGAAATATATCCCCATCTAACTTAAAAATTGCCCTATTAAAAAAAAATTTTTTTTTAAAAAATCACTACTTGCTAACTCCAACATACCTTTTGCTTACCTATCTTTTTCTTACCTTGCTTTTTTGCCCTGGGACAGTTTGTTTCCCATCTCTGTCTGTTTATCCTTCATTCAGGGCCTAGTCAAAGAATCTCCTCTCCAAGGCCTTCCCTGCTCCCCAGATACAGAGTCTTTCCCTCCTACAGGACTTTATCCATAGCTCCCTACACCTCTTGCACCTGCACATATATTTGTGAACATGTCTCATGTATGTGTGCCCTTTCTCTACTCTGGGAAGCTCTTTATGAATGTGATTCCTGTCTGATGATGGATCAGATATGGACCAAAACGTAGGCTTTCCTCAACATTGCTGAAGAAATGACATTGTCTTTCTTGCATCGATGTGGGGCGTGGTTACGGTGTTTGGGCCAGGTTCAAGCCTCAGACTAATGAAAGGACAGGGTCCTCTCATTGCCACGTGCAAGTCCCAGCTGGAGGGCAGGGCCCCCCCAGCACAACTATAGCCAACGGCTGTGGTTGTAAGCTTGGACCTATGGTCCGAACACGTAACCCCACGTGCCTTGTGGTAAAGTTCAGGTGCATGTAGTTGAGTGAGGTTGAAACTCACAAGAATGCTGTAAACAACGTGATCACGCCCCTGCTTTGCCTCGTGGCATCTGCTATAAAATAAAGACACGGCTTGTGGGCGCTGGCGTTGTCTCCTCATCAGGGAGCAGCGTCCCACCGAGACCCAGCTTTCATTCATTATCTGTCTTTCCTTAATCCTTTCACCGCCCCCCCCCCCTTACTCAGTTTACCATTGGCCGTAACACATGACATCCTGACCTCCCCATGTAGCCTGCGAGTTCATCGATCGCAAGATAAATGCTTCAGTGACCTGCCAGAATTTGCCCCCAATTTGGGCATAAAAATGGTGCTTAATAAATGCATGTCGCCTTAACCTGAATTGCTGCAGTCCTGGGAAAGCGAGCAGGGATACCCAGGAAACTGGGCTATTTCATGTCCTCTCTCACTCTTTGCTTAGCTCTACCAAAAGCCAGAGCTTCGGGAGAACTGAACTAGACTTTGGGAAAACTTCTGAAAGTCTTTCAAGCCCCGGAGCCCACATCATTTAGCTCACCTCGTCATCCACTGAACATACACCTAAGCCAACAGGAGCTCCCTCAGCTTCCCATGGTTTCCAAAGCTAGACTTTTAAATTTTGTTTTGTTTTGGCATTGCATTCAGTACACATATTCATTGGCAATTTCGAGCATTACTTTCAGTATAATCACTATGCATTCCTCCTTGCTCTCATACCTCTAGACTTCTCTGTTCTGAAAATTGATGTTGGCAAAAGAGCTGAAAAGAAGGCAGGGAGAAAAATTGTATTTACTCAAGCAGTTCCCCGACTTGGGATTTAAGTGAATCTTGTTAAATCTCCAAAGAAGCATATGTTTGCTGAGCTGAGCAGGAGCAAGGTTGAAGCGGTGCCCAAACATCAACTTGCATTCCTGAATTTTCTGCACCAATGCAGCTCTCCCTGTGTCCAGCCAAACCTAGCGGGGATGTCATCAGTGTCCTTCAATCTCCCTGCAAACACTAGCTCTGCTCGGGGAGACAGAGAAACACATGGGCAAAGAGCTAGATAGAGTTCCCTCCCTGTCATATGCTGGGGTGGGAGAGACCCCGGCCCAGAGCTCCCTCCTGGTATCCTTACGTGCTTACTTGTTCTCTCACAGAAATTGACACTCCTGGTGAGGTTCTTGAGATGACAGTCACAAGTCTGGAGTGATCCAGCCGTGTGAAGGTAGCATTTCTGGGGATCAAGGCATGCAGGAGGAAACCAGGTATAGCCATCTTCACAGGCACACCGGAGGACCCCATTCTGGTGGCCACAGTCTGCACACACAAAAACAGAGCTTGGTTTCACAGGGCCTGGTTAATGAATCAACTACTGACTGCTGAATTCTGATGCTCGGCTCTGACTTAGAATCTGAAGCAAGTATTTCTCATCAAAGGGCAGAAAGATGGAGCCCTGTTGCTGCTGCTACTGCTGGCCGGGGCAGCACGCTTTGAGAACTCTTGCTTTCGACAAAGCATTTAACTTCGCTGAGACCCACAGTTGTGGTCATTCGTGCTGTTTGCCAGATATTGCTTGCTGTCTTCCATGATTGCATAACCTGGCCCCTGAGGTTGGGTGGAGGCATGGCACCAGCTTTGACCAATAAGTCGTGAACAGAATTAAATGTGTGTCATTCCTGAGTTAGAAAATTCAACGGCCAATGTTAAACCCTCTAATGCTCCTTTTTTCTTTTTTTTTCTTTTTTTCTTTTCTCAGAATGGGTGTATTTGAGATAGTGTCTGATTCATCAGCCTAGGTCCCCAAGTGGCCATCGCAGTCTCAGCCCCTTTGCAACCTGCAATGGACACATAGTATGGAGAAGCAATGGCACTTATTCTTGTAAACCACAGATGCTGCTGGGATGATCGTTTCCATAGCATAACCTAACCTATCCCCACTGATACGCCCACCTTCCCCACTTCCAATCTCTGTCCCCAGAGAGCTGGCTTACATGTGGTTGCCTTCGCTCTGATGATCTTCATTGGCCCATAGAACCATAATGATGGATGCTTCAAAAGCTTCAGCAATTTCTTCAAGTCTCGTTTCTCCTTGGAATCTCTATAGGGCACCTGAAGCAACAGCTCATATTCCTGCACTGGATATAAAGACAGGAAGACCGTCAGACGCCTCCTTTCTCAGTCTGGGAGGGAAATACTGCAGAAGCAGTGACCAAGGGATTATCAGCAGATTCAGCCTGCAGGTCCTGGATGATGCCACACTGCTTGCCATTGACTTCTGCCCACCCAGACACTGACTAAAAATGAGCATCCAGGACAAGCACACAGGTGCCTGACAATGTCCACCCTCTCACTTCTGCCAAGCCAGCTGCTCCCACGCTCTCTGACCCGCACCTGCACTGCCCTCCTGACTTGATGCACTTCCTCAGGACACATCCAGAGTCAAGGCATCAAGGCATCAAGACTGAAGGGAGAAGAGGTGAGAAAATCCTAGCCACTCTTCTCTTCACCTCCCCCAGCTCTGGGCTCCTTGAAGTATCATCTGTATAAAATATCAGTCTCACACTTTCCCCTCCAAAGAACCCTTCCTTCTGTAAAAATGTATGTATAGCAAATTCAAAAACAAAACGAACCTTACTTGAGCCCTTACATATCCTCATCTATACCTTATCATTTATTAGGTGTTTTTTTAATTTAAAAAAAGTTTTCAATTACAGTTGGCATTTAATATTATATTAGTTGCAGTTGTGCAGCATAGTAATTAGATTTTTGTATGACTTACATAATGACCTCCCCAGTAAGTCTTGCACTCAGGTGACACCATATGTAGTTATTACGTTGACTATATTTTCTGTTCTGTACTTTACATCCCCAGACTATTTATAACTACAATTTGTACTTCTGAATCCCTCCACCTTTTTCACCCAGCCATTCAACCCCCTTCCCATCAGGCAACCGTCAGTTTATTCTCTGTATCTTTGAGTCTGTTTCTATTTTGTTTGTTCGTTCATTTTGTTTTTCAGGTTCTACAAAAAGTGAAATCACATGGTATTTGTCTTTCTCTGTCTCACTTATTTCACTCATTATAATACCCTCTAGGTCAGCGGTTCTCAACCTGTGGGTCGCGACCCCTTTGGGGGTCGAACGACCCTTTCACAGGGGTCGCCTAAATACATCCTGCATATCAGATATTTACATTACGATTCATAACAGTAGGAACATTACAGTTATGAAGTAGCAACGAAAATAATTTTGTGGTTGGGTCACAACATGAGGGACTATATTTAAAGGGCCAGAAGGTTGAGAACCACTGCTCTAGGTCCACCTTATCATTTCTGAGCAGCACCTTTTATTTCCATAGGGAGAGGCTAAGTGTTTTTGGCTGGGAGAAGAGTCCTATGAGTCTTCTCCCACCAGGACTGATTTAGGTACAGTCACATGAAATTAGCACGAGGTCCCATGGGATTTCAAGATCCTCTATGGACCCAAGATTAAGGATGTGAAGGACCTTAGAGAAAAAGAGGCAAAAGGTGAGCATCCTCTTATCCTGGTCTCATTTTATTGCCATTGGCAATAAAATTTCTTAGAAATCTAATAGATTTCTCAGGACACCACTGTGCTTTTGCAGGGACAGATGACATGAGGAGCTTTTATGAGACTGCCCTGTTTCTTAGGGGAGAGGCACAAAGGAGATTTATAGTGAAGAAAAGCAGCCAACTCAATTCAAGCTTCTCATAAGGCAATCAAGAAGGCAGCAGGAAGCTAGCTGATGCTGAGGCATGTCCCAGGACATTTATAAAAGACCCTTGTCTGCTGTAACTCCCACCTCTCACACCATAGAGCCTCAGCTCCATCACTTACTGCCCCATCTCCTTGCAGACCAGAACCTCAGCCCAGGCCTTGGGAGTCACCCCACATAGGGGGAGCTAATAGGATTCTATCCCCACAGCCCAAGCAGGTAAGAAGTATGGAATGAGAGAGCGGTTGACCTTGGTCACATTGTCAGGGGCTCATTGAGGTGGTCCTGGAGCCAAATTGACTGACATAGGGGATCACTATGTAAGTCATACAACTACTGTGCTGTACACCTGAAACTAAGGGAATGTTAAATGTCAATCTGGAGCTAATTGAATGGGCCTGAATCATGCCCCCTGCTCCTTATCACTATACCTTAATTTCACCAAATAAAGATGACCATTGCACCTAACTCAGAAGGTCAGTGTGAGGACTGACTTCATCTAATGCATTTTAAATGATGCCTGGCACATAGTAATAGGTCAATAAATACTAGCTGTATTATTACTATCAGGGAAAATGTATCCATAGCAGTCCAACTTAAATTTCTATTTCATTTTTCTAAAGAATCTCATCTTCACATGGTGGCAAGCTCTATGGCTCTGTAGCATGTCATTGTTTGGCAAATTTACCAAAGAAAGGCTTGTGAACTGACCCAGGAACTTAACAACCATCTGCATGCATCACTGTTTTCATGAAGAAACACATTCCTTAAAACATCAGACTCACAAGTTAAATTTAAGACCACAGACCGAAGGCTCTGCCCATTAATTGCACTGTTGGGATCAAGACAAGGAAGGAAAGGAAGAATATGGAGCAGCAACTTGCCAGGTGCAGGATATGGTGCAGGATACTTTGCTTCTATTATATTGTTTAATCCTCACAAATGCTTTGCTAGAAGGGATTACTGTCATTTTCATTTTATAGATTTGGGGTGTTTAATAGTGTGCCAATGATTATACAACCAGTCAGAAACACTGTTGGGGTTGGAACCCCATCCTCTTGGCAGCAGTGTCTCACCTGGGTGCTTTTTCTTATTCACTGTGATTTCTCTTTTTGTTTTGATGCCATCATTTCTCTGTTAAAAAGAAAACAAGAAGAATTATGGCAAGGCTTTGTAACATTGCACTTCATAAGGCCTTGTTGGATTTCCCCAATAAACTGAAATCCTGCACCCAAAATCCAAGTCAGGGACAGTGGGGAGGTGGCAAGAAAAGATTTCACTGAGGCAAGTTTTCAGCACAACTTTGAAGGGGATAGGGAAGTGAGGATCCCTGGAGAAAGAATTTTCCAGGCAGAGGGAACAGCACATGCAAAGGCCCTGCGATAAGACCATGCCCAGCATGTGAAGACAGAGCTAGGAGGCCAGAGTAGCTAAAGGGAGTGGGTGAAGGGAAGAGGGCAGAAAGTGAGGTCAGAGAGCACCTCTGGGGAGGCAGGTTGTGTGGATCTTTATAGGCAACGGCAAGGGCTTAGGTTTTACTTCAGTGAGATTGGAACCCACTGGAGAGTTCTGAACAGAGGAAAGACATGCTCTACTTTATTTTCCAGAAGGCTCTGTCCTGCAGCCATATTGGGAATAGTCAAGCACAGAAGCAATGAGAGCATTCCAGGAGTTACTGAAATAATACCAGTGAGAGATAAAGAAAGTGTGGATCAACATAGTAGCCAGGGAGGTGGTGAGAACTGTTTAAATTCTGGATATATTTTAAGGGCAGAACCAAAACAAACAAAAAAGAGCCAATGGTTTAGATATGGATTATGAGAAGAATCAAGCATAAAAAGAAATTTTGTGCCTAAGCAGCTGGAGAGATGGTGATACCACTTGCTGAGATAGAAAATGAGGAGTAAGTTTGGTGAGAAAAAAAGTCAAGAGTTTAATATGAGCATATTAAGTTGAGGGGCCTATTGGGCACCCAACTGGAGATATCAAGTAGGTAGTATGTATATGAATGTGGAGTTCAAGGGAGAGGCCTGAGATGGAAATATAAATTTGGGAGTCATCAGAGTATAGAGAATATTAAAACTGTGACCCTAGATCAGTGGTTCTCAACCTTGGCTGCACAATAGAATCACCTGGGAATCTTTTTAAAATCCTGATTTCTGGGCCTCATCCTCCAGAAATTCTGTTTCTTTGTTACTAATGTTGTGGCCCCACCCCATAACAAAGAAATAGAATTTCTGGAGGATGAGGCCCAGAAATCAGGATTTTAAAAAGATTCCCAGGTGATTCTAATGTGCAGCCAAGGTTGAGAACCACTGCCCTAGATAAAAGCATCAAGAAAGTATGTATAGACAGGAATGAGATAGTCCAAGGATTGCTAATGCCAATCTCTATGCTTGTTCTCTATCAAAGAGGCCATAGGAGTGGATGAATTGAGCTGGAAAACATTTCCAGTGGTTTAGTCCAAGATCCTCATTTTGCAGTTAAGTCATCTAAGCTCCAAGGCCACCCAGCTAATGTTGCTAATGTTGAAACAAGAACCCAGAACTTCTGATTCCAAGTCTATTACATTATGTGGGTTCAGTTACCTAGAGAGGGATGGATTCTAGAAGTGCCAGAGGAAAGAGGGGAGGTAGGAGGGAGGAAAAACAGGACATAAGCCAACTCACCCCAAAGAAGCCATCACTGCCCTCAGTGATTGTGAAGAGGGAGATGAGCCACAAGACCAGGACTCTCATCTTCAGCGGGTCCCTGGTCTGGACGTAAACAGCTGGGTCACAGTCTGTGACTAGACAAGGTGTACCAGGCAAGGCTGAGGCACAAAAACAAGTAATTCCGACTAAAAAATTTAATGCACACAATAGTAGGGCCTAACTGATCAAAAGCCCTAAGTGTTTAATAATTTTTCCACTTTCACGGACCCAACCTGAGATACTGTGATTTCCATTGAATAGTAGCAAATTTCTGTCTTTACAAACTCACTAGACAATTCCTTGAGAGCTTTCCTCTAGGTGATCAAATTTGACTAAACACGGTTTTGTTTTGTTTTTCTGGGTCAACTTGTATTTTTTCCTTTTACATCAAAAAAATAATTTTGTTGTTTATTGCAAAGTAATAATATAAAAAAAAAGAAAATAGGGATAAACAAAAATAAGAATAAAACTCAAATTCATAATTCTAAAACCCATAAAAATTACAATTTATATGTGCTACATCTTTACAAATCTGAGATTTCTATAAATATTATTTATAATAATTTTCATTTTTTTATTATAGTTTGTATTCAACACTTTTCTGTATTAGTTTTAGGGGTGCAGCACAGCAGGTAGACATTCATATAGGTGACACTATTTTAAAATCATAACTTACTTAACTTTACAATTAGGTATATTTAACATCCAGCCTTTTATATTTCCCTGAGGTTTCCTTTTCATCTCAGTAAATAAATAAATAAATAAATAAATAAATAAATAAATAAATAAATAAATAAAATCATTAAAATATCAAGGACTCTTAGAACCATTAATACAAGGATAGAATCTAAGTGTTTAAGCATAAAAAATAAGCATGAACCAATCCAGCCAATTTCCTTCTTTATAATTAATGTAATGTGCAACAAACTGTCCTCAAGTTTATGGTTATCACACAATAATTTAGACAGAACTTGGCATATAGTCATGGTCACAAAATTAATCACTTATACCCAACTTATTTCTTGTGAATGAAAAAAGTCACAGTAAGTTGGAACTGTTGTGTCCAGTATGCTAACCACTAGGCATGCATGGCACTCTAAATTTTAATTATAATAAAGTGAAATTAAAAATTCAATTTCTTAGTCACACTAGCCACATTTCAAGTGTTCAGTAGCCACATGTGACTAGTGGCTTCCATGTCAGGTAGCATAGACCCAAAACTCTTCCATCATTGCCAAATTTTTTATTAGGCATGAATTATTGTTCAGTTTTTAAAAATTAGAAAGTGCTATTACATGCTGCAACATGGATAAACATTGAGGACATTCTGTTAAGTAAAACAATCCAGTCACAAAAAAGACAAATACTGTTATAATTCCACTTGTACAAAGTGTCTAAAAAGAAGTCAAACTCATAGAAACAAAAAGTAGAATGTTGGTAGCCAGGGCCTTGGAGAAGGGGTAACAGGGAGTTGTGATTCAATGGGTATGAGTTTCAGTTTTGACAGATGAAACAGTTCTAGAAACCTGCTGCACAAAATGTGAATGTACTGAATGCCACTGAACTTATACACTTAAAAATGGTTAAGTTGGTGTATATTACATTATGTGAGTTTTTTAGCATGATTTTTTTTAAGTTTTACTGGACATGAAGAATCCATGTGGCCTCTCAGTGATTCTTTCACATCTCCACAGGAAAAGACAAAAAACTGTGATTACCAAACTCAATAACCCATCTTAGAATAAGTGCCTTTTATTGGCAGCACTAAATATAGAGTTGGACCCTCCCTTCCAGCCCTCATCTTGCTTCCTGGATGCACTTTATTTTTTTTTAATATATTTTTATTAATCTCAAAGAGAAAGGGAGAAGGAGAGAGAGGTAGAAACATCAAAGATGAGAGAGAATCATTGATCGGCTGCCTCCCGCAGGCCCCACACCAGGGGTCAAGCCCACAACCCGGGCATGTACCCTGACCGGTAATCGAGCCATGACCTCCTGGTTCATAGGTCAACGCTCAATCACTGAGCCATGCCGGCCAGGCCCTTGGTGCACTTTAAACATCATACAAACCCTGCTATCCCTGACAGCGCTACCCCACACCTACAAGACAAGAGAAAAACATGAGGGGCAGAGTACTGACTTCCAGAGACATGGCCCCATGTCAGCACAGACCTCTCCTGGGGCTTTCGAGGGAAGCAGGAAAAGAAGTGGTGGAGCACATGCCACTTTCGTATGTGCCTCCCCCCTAAGGTGAGCAGGCCTCTCATGCCCCCACTCCTCCTTGCCAAGACTCCTCCTAGATCTATAGCTTTAACTTCCTCTGGGCAGCAGCCTGTGCTCCAGACCTCATTCTTCTAGATCTGCATCCCCAAACCTACCTGCTCTGTGCCCTGTGGCCTCTCGTTGTGCTCTCTGCTCTCCAAAAGTGGTGGCTATTGGTCTCTAGAGCAGTGTTTTTCCAATATTTTTTACCAGGCCCCATAGAAAGAAATATATATCTATACACACACACCTAATAAAACGTGTGTGTGTGTGTGTATGTATGTATATATACATATAATAAAATGTGTGTGTATCTATAATAAACTATAATAATAAGCATAATATGCTAATTAGACCAGACATCCTTCTGGACGTCCTTCTGGATGACCTTCTGGACGAAGCAAGGGCTGTGAGGGAAGCCCGGGTCCCAGGTGCCAGAGGGAAGCCGGTGCCGGCAGCTGGGAGAAGGAAGGCCTACTCTTGCAAGAATTTCATGCATCAGGCCTCTAGTATTTACATAAAATAACTGAACAGTTTTATGAAATATAGCTTAATTCTTCCTCTGAAACATGCCCTTGTATATTTTCTATATTTTTTTTATTTCTTTTTTTCTTTTCTTTTTTTTTTTTACTAAATTGATTTCCAAATACCTTTTTGGAGTGACATTGGAGAGGGAGCGATGCTCTTTCCAGCCCCTTTCCCAGGTTTCCTCCTCTCCCAGGGAAAATGTTCACTGTGAATTCCTGGGTACTGTTGGGGCCATGGTCTTAGTACTGGAGCTTTCAAAGAAGGTAACTGTCTTGGTGCGTGTAGGTGTGATCTGTCCCCTTTCTGTGCCAGGGCCTGCTTCCAAGTGGGAGGCCTGGCCCTCTGCTGACTCTTTCTCTCCATCTCTTACTCTCTGAACAATCTTCTTTCTCCCACATGCAGTCTAGGCCTGAGGCTGCAAACCCAACTCCAGAAGGCCTGGTGACAGTGCTGGGCACTGCGAGGAAACTCTCATACTCTCCGCCTTTGTCCCCCCCATGCTGGAGGGTGTATTCTGGGCTGTCTCTTCAGCCTGGGTAGAAATGGTAAACTTTAATTTACAATCAGGGTTCCAGACCAGCGACTCCCAGGCACTGCTCTGTAGGCCTACCATGAAGAACTAAGCTATTTATTGATATGCACATGTTTTATTATGTGTGTGCATGTAAATATATATTTATTTCTATGGAGCCTGGTCAAAACTATTTTTAAAGTACTGCTCTAGAAACAAATTTTCATCACTTTTAGAAAGCCGAAAGCATAGGCCATGAGGAGGAATGGGGGGGGGGGGGGCGTGTAGAGGATGGGGAGGAAGAGGAGGGAGGGAAGGAACATGAAGAGAAGAAAAGAAGGCATTTAGGAGCCCATTAGAAAATACAGGTGCCTCCATCCCACCCTAAACATACTAAATCCTAGACAGCCCAGTCCCAGCCCTATGCATTATTAAAGCTACCCAAGTAGTGCTGACCTCCGGTAGCTTTGAGAGTTGATTCTAAACTGGTTCTTAGATAGGAAAAAAAGGGTCCTACACCTAAGTTAACCCTGTGATTTGAATTCTCTTTGGGGAGTTGGGACCCAAGCTTAAACTAATCAAACTTTTTCTTCACTTCCTTGGTGCATACAACTCCCTCTGGGATAGGTTGGAAGATTGATTTTCACATAAATAACAAGTAAGTTTTTAATGTTACACTATTTATGGTCCAGAATTATTTGTTGTTTTTTCTGAAATTCATATAAAGTATTCAGAACAGCACCTAACAGGTGCTAAGCCCCAACTATTAGCTATCAATATTAGCATTACTAGCATTTCAATCTTACCACTAGTATTTTTATAGTTTCTTGTTGGATTGGGTCAGAATTTGGCTTCAATTCAGAGTCAAGTGAACTTATCAAATAAAAGCTGCTTCTGGGATGATGCGAACCCCATGGCATTTTCAGCACTTCCCTTTCAAGCTGGCAGAGTCTTAATTATTAAAAACTAGAGGCCTGGTGCACGAATTCATGCATGGGTGGGGTCCCTCAGCCTGGCCTGTGATCAGGACCAATCAGGCTGATTGTGGCCCACCGGCCGGGGAGGGGGGGGGGGGGGGGACTAGAGGAGGTTGTCTGTGGGAGCACACTGATCACCAGTGAGCAGCTCCTGCATTGAACATCTGCCCTCTGGTGGTCAGTGCATTGTCATAGCAACCAGTCATTCAGTTGACCGATTGTAATGGTCACTTAGGCTTATATATATATAGATAACTCTCAGAATCTGTGTGTCCTTGACACAGGTGAGCAGCTGTTGTCATCAGAGTAAGCATGTTTATGTCACACCTCGCTCTGAGGCAGCTCCTCCCCCAGGGCCAGTGGAGCCTGTGTTGACACTGGCTTCCTGGGAAGGCTTGGTCATGGTAGGACCCCCCCCCCCCCCACACACACACACACACACACACCGCCCACTTCCTTGAATTCATTCAAGTAAATTCACTGCTGATAATCCCTGTCTTTCAATTTACAGAAAACAATCAGAATTCACTATTAAGCCCCTGGAGACGGCTGACCATTGTCTCCCCATTCTTCCAGTTATATATTTATGGTCTCCAAACATCATTTATTTTCGTCAACGGTGGTCTCCTTATCAACAGTGCTGCTTGGTTGGAACTGCCCACACCTATACTTTCCAGCACTTTTAGCAACAATCTAATCTTAGGCCCAGTTGAACTCTTGGGTTGCTTCCCTGGCATCAATATTGATGGGATTATGTTTCTTTTCCTATAAATAGAATTTCCAGTAGAGTTGTCTCTCTCCTCACAGTCACAGGCTAATGGAAAGAGCTGGTCTCCAGCTGGGATCTGAACGAAATCATGACTCAAATAAAGCTGATTGTTTTCGAAGCAAAGGACCTGTAAAACCTTGGTTTTATTTTACCTCTTATTTTATGTGCTTGGTAACCTTTGCATTGACATCTGTCTTTGCATTGACATCTGTCTTTGCATAGAAATCCTTGGGCCATTTGCCTTTAAGAGTGACTTTATGTCTTCTTAAGTAGGCAGATACAGTAGAGAAGACAGGTGGAAATATAGATGGGGAACAGAAAAGATAACCAATTTTATATCTGAAAAAATAAATTTGGAAGTTTGGTCAATTTTATGAGCTAGACAAACTTCTTCTGGAAGGACTATAATGTAAAGCTATTTACAACCTTATTGAGTGTCTGCACAAACACTTGTGCACAGTAAACTTTAAATACATATTTTATATTTTAGCGTGTGTTAGCATGCTTATATAGCATAAACAGTAGAAAGAGACCAAAATGAATTCAACCCTAACCCCAAGCCTGCCCCTCATCTGTTAGAACTTGTGAAAGTCAGCCTCCTCCCCTATAATATAAGGGGGCCTCAGATCCATTCACATTCAGATTCTATTCTTACATGCCCGTTTCTCAGCTGCTCTTTACACATTATTTATTTCATTGTTCTTTTAATTAGTGTCCATCAGTCATCAAATTCAAGCCTGGAAAGATTAAAAACTTTTTACTGGGCTTTACTCCTGTTTTCTTCTCAAACTGGTTAGTATAATTCTTTTCTTTTCTGGGGTATTTTTTAAAATTTTTAATTGAATACATTGGGGTAACATTGGTTAATAAAATTATATAGATTTTAGGTGTACGATTCAAAAATGCATCATCTGTATATTGTATTATGTGTTCACCGCCCAAAGTCAAGTCTCCTTCCATCACTCCTTTACCCTCTCCCACCTCCCCCACCCCGCTTCCCCTCTGGTAATCACCAGTTGTCTGTGTCCATGAGTTGTTTTGTTTTGTTCTGTTTTTGCTTAATGCCTTCACCTTTTTCACCCAGCCTCTGACAACTGTCAGTTCATTCTCTGTATCTATGAGTCTGTGGTTCTATAATTCTTGAACCTCTTTCGGGATAGGCTGAGAATCTACCAAGAATTAAGTCATTGGGTTGAGAATAGAGGTAAATTTTTAAGAATTCTAGAATTATAAGGCTGGAAGAGACCAAAGAAATTACTTAGTTCAGTCCCTTCCCTGTGACACTTGACTCAACTTTAATTTGGTCAGCCACTATACAGTGAGAGTTTCCAATGTCCCAGGCGCCGTGCCAGGCACATCCTCCTGCGGGTGTTCCTTCATTGTAGCTCCACCCACTAAGAGAAACCCCAAAGCAGCAATCCAGACCCACTTTTGAAAACAAGCGCTGGTTGCTGGAGTCCTTTTTGTTCCAGGGTCCCTATTTAACTCTGTTTCATTGAATGGCTCTCCCTCAGAGTCCAATTTGTGACCCTACCCCCCCGCCTCAACTGACCTCTTTTGACCCAAAAATTGAGGTACATATTTTAGAGGTCTGTGTGTCCTTTGCCACTTACTGGAACTTCAGCTGGAGAGCATTTCTGGGTTAGCCGGCAGCCTAAGCCAGCTGTCTGTTCCCTCCGAACAAGGATTTGGGTGGTATGTTTTTTAAAATCTATTTAGTCTGTGTTTTGTAGCTTAGAAGAGATCTAGGATGCTACTTTGTTCTTAGCTTATTACCTCGTACTTCTTCTGGTGTCCGAGTAGCTAGTCCATGTCTCACAGACGACAAGTCGTGACGAGTCCAGCTCAATTCCTTTCTAAACAGCCGGCCAGCTTCAAGGGCTGGCTCTATTCCAATCCCTTGTAACTGAAGATTTTTCCTGTCACTCACAGTTCAGTAGGGCACAAGTTACCACCAAGCCCTCAAAGATAATAAATGGCCTCCAGAGAAGGTGCCAAGGGCTTTCTTCCAGCCAAGCCTCCAGCTCAGCACTGGGGCCCTAGCCTCCCGAGAACTCCCAGGTGAGGCTCCTTTCTCACCTTCCCCACTCCACTTGGCTTACATAGGATGGGTGAAGCCCAGAGAATGTGGGCTTCCTTTTGGATTGTTTACTTGAAAAAGTATCTGAACAGCAACTCAAGGGTGGTAATAGTTTTATAATAAGAACAAATAAGAATAATTCTTTCTAATTTATAAAATGCTTTCATATGCCTTGGTTCTATTGTTTGGCAATCTTGCCAATTACATGGGAGTTATTTCCTTTTCACACTTGCAGAAAATGAGAAGGATCAACTTAAATTCTATTTCCCTAAATTTCTTTCTCCAAAATATCTAATATTTCTCTTAGACTACGGGTCAGTTCATTTTGTGTTCAGGGAATCTACACTAATAAAAGAGAAAAATGGTAATTGGCGTACGACGATACCCTTTTCATTGGCTAATCAGGGCTATATGCAAATTAACTGCCAACTAAGATTGGCACTTAACTGCCAACTAAGATTGGCAGTTAACTGCCAACTAAGATTGGCACTTAACTGCCAACAAGATGGCGGTTAATTAGCATATTTAGGCACAATGCAGGGAGGCGAAAGGGAAAGCAGGAAGAAGCCCCCTGCCACTGACAGTGATCGGAAACCTAGAGGGGAGCTAAGAGCTGGGGGGCAGGGCAAAGGCGGCCCTGGGGCCGCCTTTGCCCGGCCCCCCAGCCATGATCAGAGAATCAGGCGCCTTTGCCACCCTGGCCAGTGATAGCAGGAAGTAGGGGTGGAGCCAGCGATGGGAGCTGGGCACAGTCGAAGCTGGCAGTCCCAGGAGCTAGGGGCCCCTTGCCTGGGCCTAAAGCGAAGCCCACAATCGCGGGGTCGCTGCAGCTGTGGGTCCCCGCTGCCCGGGCCGAACGCCTAGGCCAGAGGCATCAGGCCTGGGCAAGGGGCCGATCCTGTGATTGGAGGGTGATGGGGGTCAATGCCTGAGGGCTCCCAGTATGTGAGAGGGGGCAGGCTTGGCTGAGGGACACTCCCCCCCCCCCCCGCCCCACACCCAGTGCACGAATTTCATGCACCGGGCCCCTAGTGATTTTAATAAAGTCATAATTGTTAATGGAATTTTCATTAGTTCTTTAAAAATAAGCTCTCTGCTAAAAGAAGGAGGAGGAGGAGGAGAAATGTTTCAAAGCTGATCTCCTAATAAATTTGAGTGTTATTGTGTGTTTAAGGATACTCAGCTCTTTTAATATAAAAACACAATTCATCAGGCCTACTGGAAAGAACCAACAGAACAGGCTTTGTGGGGTCTCCATGTGTGAGCACTCAGGTAAATATGTTACGAACTCTTCTTGGGTGGTCTGTTTTAAATAAGAGTAAACCAAATATCTGACTTTTTTTAATCCGCTCCCGAGGATATGTTTATTCGTTTTAGAGAGAGAGGAAGGGAGTGAGAGAAACATGGATGTGAGAGAGAAACATCAATTGGTTGCCTCTGGTATGCATTCCAACCAGGGATCAAACCCAAAACCTAGATATGTAAACTGACCGGGAATCAAACCCATGACTTTTCGGTGTATGAGATGATGCTCCAACCAACTGAGCACCCGGCCAAGGCCAAATACCTGACTTTTCATGCAGTGCTTATACTGATTAAACTTTAATTATCTGAAGTCTACAAAAAAAAAACCAAAAAAACACCAAAAAACATTCTTTAAGTTTTTCTATGCATATTAACAGTATTTTCATTATACTTTCCTACTGTGTAGAGCCAGTTTTTCATTCCTGAATGATTCTATGAGTAGAATGAGTTGTCCGGCATTCCCGCCTATCCTGCAAACATCATGTCAATCTATACACAAAAACCTTCCAGGCTTGCCCTGACTGGTTTGGCTCAGTGGCTAGAGCGTCGGCCTGTGGACTGAAGAGTCCCAGGTTCGATTCCGGTCAAGGGCATGTACCTTGGTTGCGGGTACATCCCCAGTGCGGGGTGTGCAGGAGGTGGCTGATCGATGTTTCTCTCTCATGGATGTTCCTGACTCTCTATCCCTCTCCCTTTCTCTCTGTTAAAAAAATCAATAAAATATATTTTAAAAAAAAACAAAACCTTCCAGGCTCATACTATGTACAGATGAAGAGCAAACATGCTATCAAGGCAAATTCATCTTTTGGACTCCTTGAATCTGCCCTCAAATGTTCCTTCTATGCAGCTTCTTCTTGTACATCCTTAATTCCAGGCAAACTGGTATCTTTCTAGGTTAGAATGAAAGTGCAGCTTCAAAAGGTTTATACATTTTGAGTTGTTTTTTAAAAATATTTTTTTGGTAATCCTCACCTGGAGATTTTTCCCCCTATTGATTTTTAGAGAGAGTGGAAGGGACGGGGGAGGGGAAAGAGAGAAAGAGAGAGAGAGGATCGAACTTTCAAACCCTCGGTGCTCAGAGTCTATGGTCTAACCACTGGGCATACCAGCAGGGCTACATTTTGGATTTTTATAGACCTGTCCAAATTGCCCACCTAATTTGTACCTGTATATGCTCCCAGGTAAGGTATAGAAATGCCTACTTCATCACACTGTCCCCAACATCTTTTTAATATTTGCCAAACTGATAGGCAAAATTTTTCTAATTGTTTTAAATTTCCTGTCTTTGCTTTTAGTAAGATAATTTTTCAAATGTTTACTGGCCATTTGTCTATTTAAGTCATTCTAAGTTTTTCTATTAGAATGTTCATTTTTTCTTAAGAACTGCTTCTTAGGAGCTTTTTATATAGCGTGAATATTAACTCTCTGTCATGGGTTATAAATACTTAGTCATCATTGGTCTTTGGTTTTTTTAAGTTTTTATGTTTGTTCTGCACAAAAGTTTAAAATATTTATGAAATCAAATCTGTCTATATGGATTTAAATTTTTTCTATAAAAAGATTGTAAAAATATCATCCTATATTTTCTTCTTTAAATTTTTAATGCATTTAAATTTTCATTCCTTCTAGAGTTATTTCAGGTTTTAGTATGAACTAAGGGTTTACTTTCATTTTCCTCCAAATGAATAACCAGTTTTCCCAATTATGTTTCTTGACTAAATATTCTTTATCAAGATCATCTTGATAATTTTTATCAATTTTAAAGGTCACTTTGTCATATAATAAAATTATGACAAATAATTTTTTTAAATTCTATTGCTTTCTGTACCATTTCTCTTGCCAGTTACTAGCTTAATTGGTATCTTGGTCAAAAACATGTCAAAAAGGTTTATCACCAAATTTCTTATTAGGAAGGAGTAGGGGGGCAAGGGGGAGAGTGAGGGATATCTGTAATACTATCAACAATAAAAAATAAAAATAAAGAAAATTCAACATTTAAAAAAGAGAAAGAATTAGTCTGATTCTCTAAGAGATTGAGCATAGGGAAGTCTTCAAGCAAAATTTGGCTAAAGTATAAACACTAGTGCAAAAGGTTTTCATAGAAAATAAAATCTGCTTAATACAAAGCATCTTTATCCAAAATTTTGAAGGAGTAAGTCTGTTCCACTGTGACAAGCTGTCCTAACACCACAAATTTGTAGTTAATGCCTACTTATCCTTAAATGATAAAGAAACTCAGATTTTTTTAAATTTTATAAGAAAAATGGACTATCTTAAAGATTTAATTTAAATTGTTTATTTTAAAAGGCTTTATTTAAACCAAAACCAGAAATCTAAGTCGTGTGGGCCTTTGGAGATTAAAAACTGACATTTGTACTGAGGACCCAGAGGCCCACGGGGACCTAATAACCCTCATCAGCAAGATTTACCTCAATTTTGCAGTTTGAGGGCTACATATTTCATTGCCACTGCTCACCTCTTTGTACTTTATTTATTTATCTGACTGTGCACAGGCAAGTTACTATAATTTTATGAAATTCCAGGACACTTTCACACGTATTAATTCTTAAGGATTTTCCTTCTTAGCATGTCAGCGCCCAGGTTTCCATCTACCACTGGATAGGAGCCTTTATGAGATTACCCGTGGCTTGCTGGGAGCAGGTTTGGTAAGAGGGCCTCAGCTCCACACTGGTTTTGTGCACTCAGCAAGGTTAGAACCAGCTGTGCATGTTCCACGTTATAGAGTCCAAGCATGTCGAACTAGTGGCCCGGGGGCCGCGGGCCTCATTTATCTGACCCATGTTAGCCTTTGAGTTTGACATCCTTGCTATAGACCTTTTGCACTATCCCTCCAGTTCTCTCGATTATTTTCACAGCTATTACAACTGTGTAGCTATCCAGTCCAGAACTGTGAAGACCTTGACATCCCATGAGCACATTGCTACTCAAGCTCAATTTAAGAGAGCACCATGACATGTTTGGGAATAGGGTTTCCCCTTCTTGGTAGCTATGGGTATTTCCTGCCAAAGAACTAAAAGGGAACAAGGCAAGATGTGTTGAAAGTTGCAAACACATGTGTTTAGATTGCGTGGAACATGGCTTTACAAGAAGTGGCCTTCGGCAAACCTGGGAATGCAGTGACAGTTTTCCATGGGAGGCCACCCTCCACTTCCGGGGCCATGTACCCCTGTGACACCCACCCACCCACTGCTAATGGCCTTGGATACCCAGCACCCTCTCATTTCTTCCCATTTACACTGAAAGGCTCACACCAAAGTGCCAAAATCAGTCACTGATACACGACTTTTCGTGAATGTGTCCACTTATTTTTTCCTAGGAGGATATTTGCATTTATTTAATTGTGAAATGAATTACATCAGAGGGTTTATGGATGTGAAAGCATGGTGTTTCCCTTACCCTCACTCAGCACAGCAAGAGACACCCTGTAATGTAGACCCTGCCCCTGATTTTTTAAAAAATTGCCATTTTTTAAAAGAAGTAAGACATATATAACCTATGAAGCACGTCAGTAACAACTTATATCAACTTGTGGTTGTACACAAAATGGGAGTGTTTGCAAGTCAAGCTTCCAAGACTCAACATGAATACACGCCCATTTTAAATCTCCATGCTTGTCGCAAATTAATCGACCGAAGCAAGAAAAGTGAAATAATTTGCCCAAAGTTATATTATTTGTTAATAGTTGAATAAAGTATTCTGAGGCTATTATTGTGAAGCTGTTTTTAATTTTAGTTATGGTTATAAATAATTAGTAGCAGCAAAAAGGAGCATAACAAAAGGCTATGCTAATATTCTGACAAATCATCGGATATATTTTTATCTGTTTTTTTGTTCTCTTATGTCTGTGATCTCCAGCCTATGTGTGTTGTTATTAGGTTTAGTTTAATGGATATCACGATGGAAAAGCCAAAGTCATCATTCTCCATACCTCTTCCACCTTGACCTTCTTTCTATACCTCCTTAAGTAACTTCCCATCATTTAGTTTCTGGCATGGGTAGATTACATAGGACATAAATAGATTTTTCATGGAAAAAAAGAAAAGAAAAATTATGAATTTTCAAGGCCTGTCAGTTGAAAAATACAGTGTGCTGCTTTGTATTTATTTGGGGGTAATAGCAGGGTAAGTGGTTATAAGGATCAATTTTGGGATTTTTCAGAGTCCAAGAAGGGAGTTAAATTGATGTATACCAGATGTATACTGATTCAGTCAAAGCTTAAATAAATCCACCCTAAACTGAAAATAAACTTAAATCTCTCAAGTGTATTTTTAAACAGATTGCTAAGATCAATATATTTCTAACTAGTGAAATCCTTACGATTAATATTTTTAACAATGATCTTTAGTGGAGCTCTCTTTATTCCAGTTGCTCTACCTCCCAGCACATCCAAAGAATAGGGGTGCCGTGTTATAATTGAGAAGGCTGTGCCTTGATCCTGAAAACCTGGAGTTTGAGTCTCAAGCCAATACCTCAATTTATGTAGTCACCGAGACACGGAACTCTGTTATCACTGCTCATTGCTCTTTCCACACTATGTTCCTTTATTTCACCTCCCTTCAGGAAATGAGATATTGAGAGTCTTCCCCAGAAGGAAAAAATAATCTCAAACTAACAGGTAGTACCTGTGATAGTAATACATGTTCTAAGGAATCAAATCACCGCTATTGGGCTTACCTGGTGATTCTCTCCTCACATCACAGCCCGAGGGAGCCCTTCCTCTGGTGTACTTGTGGCTCAATCACTTCTTAAGCTGGTTGGAAAGACGATCTTAATATCTGAATCACAGCAGCCCTCTGGCATGCATACAGGTCACTGATTCATGAACAACTCCTAGTGCACCAAGGAGCCCAGGACACACCCCCTTCAAGAAGGAATAGAGAAATACTTTTCTGCTGACTCTCCCTCCCGCTTTGAGTCCATACCAGCCAGGTAAGAGGAAGCAGCTCAGAGCCCAAGATTTGATGATTCCCCCCGGCAGGTACAGATGGATTTCTGAAACCACAGAAGGAACATGCTCTAGGGCAGCGGTTCTCAACCTGTGGGTCGTGACCCCTTTGGGGGTCGAACGACCCTTTCACAGGGGTTGCCTAAGACCATCGGAAAACACATATATAATTACATATTGTTTTTGTGATTAATCACTATGCTTTAATTATGTTCAATTTGTAACAATGAAATCGGGGGGTCACCACAACATGAGGAACTGTATTAAAGGGTCATGGCATTAGGAAGGTTGAGAATCATGGCTCTAGGGGAATGAGGAACACTTCTGTCCTCAATCAGTTTTCTACAAAATGCCACTCTGTTGAACTTTCATGTCCATCCTCTGGATACCAGGGTCATACCCCATAAAGCAAAAGGAATGCAGCCCTTAGTCCATGATTCCAAAGAGGAGAGGTGGGTAATTCCAATGGGGTGAGGGTAGAGGCAGACTTTTTTTTCCAACTTTCTCATTCAAGGCTGAAGAATGAACTTGCTACTTCCCCAGACAAAGGAACCCCGGACTTCCTGGTGGGCTAATATGGGGTGGAGGCTGGCAAAAGAGAAGAGCAGTGTGCACGTCTGCCCCCAGGTGAATGTTCTCAGTATGTTCTTTGTCCTTAGAAAACCTTGAGCTAAACCTTATTAACTTCTTTAATAAAAGTTTCTTCCTTTCTAAGGAGTCATCAGCTTTGAAAATAAACACTCCATGTGTGCAAATGGTGGAGGTGGCTTACACTTGAAGCCATTCCATATTTACAAGTTACTTGAGGTATCTTACATGCTAATGCATAAAAATAAAATTATATTAGAATAGAAATAAAGGAACACAAACCACAAAAGTTCTATATAAAATAAGTAAATAATAAAAAGGGAAAAACTATAAAAGTAGCGAGTCAATTAAGAAAAAGAATGCAAATAAAAACCTATGAGTTATCTGTAGTGTTGTGTAAGTTTGACACTCAACTCTAGGAATGGAGCTTCCTAGCCGTCAAAGAAAAGGGAAAGCTGATTGGGTACATTGTTCTTATCAGAACAGAGGAAGCATCCATCTTCTCAGGAAGGAGAAAATGGTCCTTGGAGCACAAAATTCTAATAGAAACACCTTTTTTTCGTGTGAACTGCTAATAAGATAGAAGCCCATAATTTCAGGTTGAAGACCTTTAGTGCCAAGCAGCCTTCAACACAATGTTATCCTCTTGTGCCCAACACCAGCTGAGCCCCTTGGTCTACATGATAACCCTTCACAGTCAGGTCTGCGTCTGGTCCAGTGGAAAGTTCTAAAGAGAACACAGCCTTCTTGACAGCCCCTCGTTGTTTAAGGGCATCGACCATTGCTCCTTTGTCCATCAACCAGCCTGGGCAGAATAGAGTTGATCTCACAATTTAATCAAGTGAACTCCATTCTCCTCATGTGCCTTTTTCACTGGGTTTTGCCTGTTTTCAGGATCCACCAATTGTACGTGGATATATAAAATATATCCTTTCAATACAAAAGGTCAGTCAAGGGCTTCTTTTCAGCCCAGTACTGCCCTTTTCCTATTGTCTCTATCAAAATGCAAGTTCATATAGGAGCACAGAAGTCACTGACACCTTGGTGGGAACGTGTTCATAAATGTGACTAAATAATTTATTACTTACTTAGGGAGAAAAGTAGCTGTGGAACTGGATTAGGCCAGGAGGGAGGAATAAGCCAGTAGTGGGGCAGACAAAATGGCTAATCAGCATGGAGCTTAAGGTGATAAGGGCTTGAAATCAGATGGAAGCTCTGGTTCTCATCTTCAGCTCACTGTGTTGTAAAGCCCAGCAATGTCCTAAGGACTGGCCCTCAGAACCAAAGGGATCCCTACAGTTTCTTATTAGCCCAGAAACATTTTAGCAGATTCTAGAAAATAAGGCAACCAGTAAACATCAATGTTTCCATGAGTATACTGGCTGGGGGTGACAATCTAAATCCACACAAATGAATGCATTTACTAGTTTGTGAATTCTGTATTTAATAGACGGAGATCATAGTATGCCCAATATGTAGGTTGTTTCACAAATAGGGTATGCTTTTCAATTACTGGTGACTCACCAATAAACTGCTTACTCACTCACCCCGTCTAGTTTCCTCCTAATAATCTCTTAAAGCATGCAATGCTGAATTTCTTAGTGCTTCCTGGTTAGGTTTTGGGGCTCTTCAGTCCCTGCCAAGGTGGCTTACATGCTAATGCATAAAATAAAGCAAGGGAAGCAGCATGAGTTTTAGCCCCAATGGGAGCATTGCTCCTCCAATGTGATTATAAAGCTCCTTCTGCCACAAAATCTCACACACACTCACCTATGAAGCAGGAGTACAGTGCTCACCTGAGTGCACAATGACAGCTAAACCAATGACAGCTAAACCAATGCGTTTTGGTCCATCTGGTCTACTTCACATCTCTTTCTCTGGTGATCTTGACATCAGGGCTTCCTTGGCAAGGCAAGGCCCAGCATCCAACAGATGCTACAGAAGAACAAGAAGGAAGCCCTGGGGCTGAAGGAGAGCGTCAAGCCTTCCAGCTTCATCTGTTTGTGCCGGGTTCCTGAATGGTCTGGTTGTTTGATTTCCTGGCAAATGAGCAGAGTCACTGGAGTAAACAGAACAAACCTAAGGCCCCGAAGGAACTAGTCCTCTGATTCTTCTCATGTCAATCAAGATTCCTTGAGAGACTACTGGGCGTGAGGCAGTATCTGAATTAGACAGATCAGGAGGTGCACCTGGAAGGGTTGGGGGGAGGGGGCATGAACCCACCCAGAGCAGTTGGACCCTGGATGTCACTGTCTATACTCAGAAGAGCTTGGTCCTACAGAAGCTCTGTTTCAGGGGCTGCAAAAACAAATGGACGCCTTGAATGATGTGGTGATTCAAGGGTGTGCTAGGCCCTAAACTGTTTCAAATGGCTTTATTCCATAATTGTGAAATGGTTAAATCCAATAAAAAATGTTTCAAGTAAAACTGTTAAGAAACCTGAGAGGAGGAGCAAAGAGGGGAAGAATTGAGTATAAAACATAAATTAGAGTGAGGTTTTCCTAATATAATAAGACAATTAAAACTGATATAGTCTCCTAACACTCAGAACTAGGACTTAAAGAGGTGGATGAGGAATTATTAGACTATTTTGGGGCAAAGCTTGGTCAATGTAACATAGAAACTTTTTTTGCATAGTAATTGTCTTGCTATTTACCATTAAATAAAGGGCATCCAAATGAACAAAGGGAAAGGTCACAAAACTGTAGGAAATCTTATCCATATCAGAGACAAGGGTAACAATGTGTAGACATGAGAAGTGGCCTGGAAATCAATTAGAAAAAGAGATGAACTACCAAGCACTTAGTATTAGCTCACATTTACAGAACACTTACTGTGTTCCAAGTACTGTCTGAGCAATTTCCATCTGCTTTTATACTCCTAGCAACCTGGGAGGCAGTCAACATTATCATCCCCACTTTATAGATGAGGAAATTGAGGAACAGAGCGGTGAAGTAATTGATGGGCCAGGGCCCCAACACAGCCTGACTTCAGAGTCTGTGTTCCTAACCTATACTCTGCTGCTTCTCAAAGACCGATGAGCAATACAAGTAGAAATTTCCAACCCTTGCAAAATAACCAAAGAAAAGGCAAAGGCAAGACTATGTCTCAAGTACTAATGAGACAGCATTCTTATCATCTGAACCTTCCATAATAATTTGGAGAACCACCGGAACCCTACAGAATCCACATTTCCATTTCATTCAACAAGTAAAGCTTCAAAAGTCACTAAATTCAAGGCCCTGGCTTGACTTAACAGAGCCTGGCAGGATTCCATCTATTGCCTTGAATCAGTTCAGAACGTACAGTATTTAAACATCAGAGATAATGCAGAGAAGAGAAAGCTATGGACTATGAAAGTAATGAGCTGCTTTTTTTTTTTTTTCCATTCCACCTGTCTTTAAAATAAGAATTATATAGCACCCCATAGCTCACCTCTCCAAGCTCAGCAAACCGTCCTGTGGTGGCACAAAAGTCACAACCACAGGCAACTGAACACATACCCCATGTTCATATGATGCACAGAACTCACATGGGGGTAAGGCACCCTCGGCGGAGAAGTTGTCTGATAGACCTCACAAGAATCCTGCTTTTAATAGACATGTCTAGAGTCCCAGGCCCTTAACAGTGACATGCAATTCTGCACAGCTGGCCTAAAGCAGCAGAGAAAAGTAACCCCGAACAGGCTTCAGAACAGTCCTGGGTCTGAGGATAAAATCCAACAGACTAGGCCACTCAGTGCCCCGCAGTGCATTCTGGCGGATGAAAAGCTCTCCCAGAACAAAATAATTCTCATGCTGTCCCAGCACTTTTTCTTTGACATTGTGCTGTACTGAACTTCCTCATGGGGACAAACATCTGAAGAGGATGTGGCCTGAGATTAAGACATTCTTCTTAAGTATTGTTTCTTTTTAGCAAACTGCAAATGAACCCCAGGGATTCGGAGTGTCCTTTAAGCAAAGGGAGACATCTAGTGGCCAAGATTCACAACTGTTAACTAAATTGCTGTGGGGCAGAATGGTTTAGTTGCATGGTGTACTGGGGACTTGGCAGGGAGGGGCGTGCTCTAAACCAGGTAACCTCTGAGGCCTTGAGCTACTTTGCCCATCTGCTTGGCAGGGATTCAACTTTCAGTGGAATTCATTTATTTATTTATTTATTCACTCAACAAACAATCATGTTAATTGTCTACTAGGTGCAAGACACTACAAGGCCCTGGGGACCTCAAAAATCTATAAATACTGCCTTCTAGGATCTTATACCTTAATGGAAAGACTGGCCCACCAACAATCAGTTCAAATGCATTGTGCTAAGAGCTGACCACATTATAGTAGAGTAGCCCACTATATACCATAGAAAAGGCACGTAGATGAATCTTTGAGGATGAGAGGAAGAAATGTCTAAACCACAGGTCTCAAAACTGGCACCCTGTGCACCCCATCTGGCATGCAGATGTGTTTTTCTTGGCCCATGCAATGTTTTTAAAACTCTGAATTAGTTGCTGACATTTAAACATCAGGGGATTTCATATGAGAATCCAGATTTCAGCTTCTTTTTAAAAAGTAGGACGATCTGACAACACAGTTTCCATATTCTTGCCGGGTGATATTTAACTGGAGCTGAGTCTTTGAGTAGAGCCTGCCTACCTTCTGTAACTTTTTTTCATAACAGCCCAAAAGTTACTTCTTTCAATGAATTTGGGGTATATTTCACATGAACAGGGTACAAAACTCAAAATGACAAAAATATATTTATTGAAAAACCAGTCTCCCACTACTCTTATTCCACAGCCAATAGATCATTGTCTACAAAAGGACCCACTGTTACCAGTTAGAAACTATATCACTGTGTACACCACACCATATACCAATATTCATTTCATCTGGGTTAAAATTGTTTAAATCTTATATAATAAAAGGCTAATATGCAAATTGTCCCCTTGACCAGTTCAACAGGGAGTTCGACCTGCCAATCACCTGCAGTCCCTCCACCCAGTCGGTGCAGCTGCTTGGCCCAATCAGGGGGGGCCGGCCGGACCCCACCCATTCATGAATTCATGCACGGGGCCTCTAGTAAATATAAAACTATAAAGATACAAGAAATCAAGGGAATTGTTGCTGTTGCATTCCTTAAATAAGGAATTTATTGTTGATTTAATAGCAAAGCCTTTCTAAAGTAAGACCATAATCCAGACATCACAGATAGAAAAAACTTAGCCAAAATATCAAAAGAAATAAAAAGTGGGGAAAAATTCTTCTTGGTAAAAAATACAATGAATGGCATCCAAATATAAATAATTACCTGGAAAAATATTTTTAATTCATATCATTAATGAGTTTTTCCTTAAATATGTAATTCTTATAAATCAGTAAAAAAAAAAAAAAAAGACAATTGTTGAAATCACTTTCTAGGCTTAAGATGGAGCTACTCTGCATTGGGTGCCGTGCCAGCAAACCAAAAATTTTTAAATAACTTTTATGTCCCGTAAATGCTCCACTTGAGCAGAAACGCAGTATATTCAGTCAGCCAATTCCCAAAAACAAGCCAACTCTGGCTCTCCACTTATTTCCTTGTTCCTTCTCACCTCAAACCAGGCAGACTATGTGGCCCCAGCCATATCAGATAGCTTGTATTTTTCTCTTCCTTGTTTTTATTTTTGATCTTATGAAAGCTTCTTGTCTTCCCACCCCATTTTGCGACTCTGAATAGAGACTGTCTGCATCATGAAGTATTAAATAAAGTTTGCCTTTCATTTTTAACACAACCAAAGCAATCTGAATAAACAAAATAAGGACCAAGCAATCTGAATAAAAAAAATAAGGATAAAAATTGTTCTGAAAGCTACACAAAGCAAAGAAACATCTAGCATAACTTGGAAAATGAAGAATAAAGAATTGACGAAATATTAGCTTTCACCTCTCAGGTGGGCAAAGGATCAAAGGGGTTGATGATACTGTTAGAGGTGGAAGGAAACAGTCTCATATATACTAGTCAGTAGTCTCTATTAAATTTTAAAACCTACATATCCTTTGACCCAGCAATTCTACTTTCAAGAAATATCACCTACAGATATACTTGTTCATGTACAAAATGACATCTATACAAATATATCCAATACAGAATTATTTGTAATATGTGAATATGGGAGGCCAGGTAAAAGTCCACCAATAGGTGTGGTGGATGTGTCTGTTTAAAATCGCGCATTGGTTATATGTGCAAAACATAAACCTTTTTGTTTTAAGCCATTGAAATTCTGAAATTGTTACTACCATGTAACTTAGCTTAAATTGACTAATACAGAAATTGGTAACAAGAGCAAAATGTTCCATAAGAGAAATATGAAAATATGTGGCATTTGCTTCTGCTCACCAACTCCACGAGGAGGCGTGGCTGCATCAATGGCAAGAAACTCCTGACCATGCACATTGCCAAGCATGCCTTCGAGATCATCCACCTGCCCATCGCGAGAACCCACTGCAGGTCCTGGTGACTGCCATCAGCAGCAGTGGCCCTGGGAGGACTCCACCCGCGTTGGGCAAACTGGAACGGCGAGGAAACCAGCTGTAGAGGTGTCTCCTCTGTGCTGTGCGAATCAGGCACCTGGCTGCGCCAGAGCGAACACTCGGGAATGGGGAATGAATGCATTAAGTTACTCATGTGAGTTCTTCTGGTCATTAGGACACTTAACGGTGTTGGCTTGCATGTTAGATACAAAAACAAAAGCCAAAGTAAAGAAAGGAAGATTTTGCTAGCGGTAGATTCCCTTGGGTGGTCTTTGGAAAGAGGTGTCATGATTCACAGGACAAGTTTTTATACTAAGAAACAAGGAGAACTGCCCGTCAGAGAAACGTGGAGATCCACATTTACCTCTGGGAAAAAGGGGGCAGTGAATTTTCTTCGGGTGTGACACTACCTGTGCAATCCCACCACTGACTCATTGAACCTGTTGACACAACTTTCCCATGCCATTGTCCCACAACAAACACACCACAAGACTTCCTCCACCCACTCAACCCCTTGCTACCTACTCCTTCCTAGCAGACACAAATAGCCTTGAATGAAAATAACTGAAACCGTTCTGATAATTTATTTCACCTCCTGACTTTGCATTTATGGAACACATCGTAGTGCCAGGAATTTTACATGTATTTTCTCGATTAAATTTCACAGCCACCACCTCTGATGGGTTCTATTTTTTCTTCCATTTTGCAGATGATAAAACCAGGGCTTTGAAAGTTAACCAGCTCCCCCAAGGTCACACAATCAGTGGAAAAGCTGACTCTGGAAATCAGGTCGGCTCACCTTGGGCTCCTGAGACTTTCATCATTTATCTTTAAATCATGCCTCGGTGCCTCTCTGTCCACATTCAGAAATCACAAGACCTTAAGTATATGGTTTAAAGCAAACTTTACAAGAAGTCTTGGGGCTTTTCAAAGAGTGAAGTCTGCCCCACCACCACCATATGCCCAGTGTGTAAAAGTTTCTGGAGCTGTGGGTTTAAAGAAATGTCACCTCAGAGGTTTTATTTGGATCTCAGAATATAAATTATTTCTTGAGAATCTTAAAAGTAGTTCAGCCATTTGAGAAGGAGGCAATGGAGGCCTTGAGTCTAGGTTCTTTGTAACTCTGTTCAAAATCATAAGGCTGAAAAGAAAATTTTTTCATTTTGTCCAGCTTTATTAAGATATAATGGACATACAACATTGTGCAAGCTTAAGGTCTACTGTGTGATGATTTGCTATACATGTATACTGAAATGATTACCACAAAATAATTTGATTTAATTAACTGAACCTGAGAGCCACTGGAGAAGACTAGGGAATTGGAGAGAATTTCTTCAATTACTGATGGACTAAACCAGCGGTCAGCAAACTGCGGCTCGCGAGCCACATGCGGCGGCTCTTTGGCCCCTTGAGTGTGGCTCTTCCACAAAATACCACGTGTGGTTGCGCATGTACAGTGCAATTGAAATTTTGTGGCCCATGGGCAGAAGTCGGTATTTTGTGGAAGAGCCACACTCAAGGGGCCAAAGAGCCGCATGTGGCTCTCGAACCGCAGTTTGCCGACCACTGGACTAAACGAAGTTAAATACTAGCAATTCCCACCTTCAAGGAACATACAGATTAATAAAGGAGATGACAAACAAATAATAGTGAAACCACCTCAACTAGAATAATAGTAATTTGGGTCTAATAGGACTAGTGATAAGTAGACTCATCCCAGGTCACTCATCAGCCTCCCAGTGAGCTGACCCTGCATCAGATGAAACTGAATTTGGGGGAATCCCATTTATAATATTATAGCAAATTTTTGTCCAACATTAATACAATGGCTAACATTAATATAATGGTTAGATCAACAGATGCACAAGCACTGAGCACCTAACCTGTATCTGACCACAGGAAATGTATATTAATTGCACCCACTCTGCCAATCAAATCCCACTCACCATTTCTTCTGAGAACACCCTTTTGGCTCTCCCATTCCACCATGAGAAGCCCTATAGTGTATGGGGTTAAAAATGAGGGCTGAAGAAACTAGTTAGGTTTGAATCCAATTCCGCTAAATCAGCTGATTATATGGAACAAGGTGTTTCACCTCTCAAACCTCATCCATAAACCTAGACCACATCATGCCTCCCTCATAGGTTTGCTGTGAAGATTAAATGGGATACTGTATGTAGAGTGTTTTGCTAATGACCAGTATATACTAAATGCTTTCCTAAAATAAAATAAAAAAAAGTAGCTTCCTGGAATGTCCATTTCCCTCGTCTCCATCTCATCAAATCTCAGGGAGACTTTAAAGCCTGAATCAAGTTAACTGGCCCATGACTACTTTCTCCCTGACTATTTCTTATGAGAATGACTTCCTATAAAGAACACCATATACTTAAGTGTTGTATATTAGACTTATTTGACTCTGGCAACTCCTGAAAAGGAGGTGGTGGCCTGTGGGTGGGTTGAGGTGGATAAGAGGCAGATAAGCAAGCACTATGCTCCCAAAGAGGGGGCCAAAGAGGACCAGAGACTGCATTTCTACCCTACCCTCCTATCCCTCAATCTGCTTTCTAACTGTATAACGTAAGGTAAGGCCAGGCCTTAGTTGCTTTATCTGTAAAATGGGCTGGATCCCATTTTCCCTAGTTGAAGTCAGGGAGCTGAACCCTATGTCCTAATGTAAGACCTCTTCCAGCTCTAGCTCTGAGGTCTCCTGGCACACGTGGCCCTGGAAGTGGGAGAGTCTGTCAGGTCTATCACCCTAAGGCCAGGTAACCTGTATATCTGGCCATTCTAGAGGCCTCCATACCCTCTGAGTGAACGGGACATATTGTTCTCATTTCCCTCCACGCCCTCCAAAATCTGGAATTTCTCTGCAATCAGGCCATGAGCCAGAAGCTACTAGCACCCAGGCTGCCAGCAGGGCAGTGCCCAGGGCTCGTTGATGTCAACACTGATGAGGAATGATTGAAGTTTGGCTCTGCCTGTCCCTTTCTGTGCTATCTTCAGCCAACGGCCCACAGGCTTTCATCTGCTGAGCCGGCAGTGTTAAACAACAACAGTATTCTTCCTTCCTTCCTGGACTCCCACCCCTCCCTCTGGCCACTGTCTCAAAGAAACTAACCAGCAATGACCGGATAGACCCTGCCATTTAGACTTCTTGTAAATGGTGAGGGTTCTGGGCGAGACAGCCAGATTCTCTGCTTCGTTTAATACTGGCCTGGCGACTAATCTCAAGGAGAAATGAGAAACAGACAGAAGAGGGGACTGCAGACACTTTTTGGCTAGAGATGAGGTGGGGATTTTTGATCAAAGTGTCCTGACCCTACCCATAACCAGGCAAGGACTGTCTGCCTCCAGGTCTCCCCTAGACATTGCAGGAGAAGATCTTTGGTGAGAGAGACCAGTAGCCCAAGGCTAACACACAGTGGAAAGGTAGCTGTTCATGGAGGCCATCATCAGGTTGTGTTTTCCCAAGAGCAACTGGCCAGTAAGGGCTGATACCCAACCCGGTCTCCACTTGCCAAACCATGTGCCACATCTGCCCAGAGGGACTGCCTTTTCTGATGCTCACAAAGGCTCCATAAGGCGTAGTGTGGGCCCAGTGTGCACTCATGTGTCTGTGCCTCCTGACGGCCATGCTGGGTAGTTTTGCAAATAGAAGGTCAATAGCATCCTTACAGCTAGCTGCTCTACCGCACCCTTACCTCCCAGTGCCATGATTTATCTTTCCTTCTTCCTTTCCCACTCCCCTCCCTAGTCATTCTCCATTTCTTTCTCCCCTTTCCCCTCCTTTTTGTTTTTTTATCCTCTCCCTTTCTCTTCTTCCTCACTCCCAAATCTATGGTCATATGCTGGGTGGCCAGATTTTTCCTAAATCTTCAATAATACTAGCACTCTGGAAGCCACAAAGAATCAAGTCTTTGTATTCAGAATACAGTTGTTGTTTTTTCCTTTAACTTGTGGCCTTGGGGTTAATGACCTGCCATTCTGAGAGATGGCAGAAAACATCAGAAGGGTGGATTAAAGAAACCTTGAGCATAAAGAACTTGAAGAGGTTATTTAGCTCTGCCCGCAGAAATCAGCAGACACAAATGCTGAGAGCTAGCCTGCACCTGACTTCTACTTTCCTTTCTAGTTGACTGCTATGATAGGCAGAATTACATCCCATCCCACCCCGGAGATGTCCGCGTCCTAATCCCCAGAACCTGTGAATATATTACTTTTTACATGACCAAAGAAACTTTTCAGATGCAATTAGACTTAAGGTCTGCGTTATAGTTGACCTTAGAATGGGGATATTACCATGAATTATCTGGGTGGCTCAATCTAGTCACACAAACCCTTAAAATCAGAGAACATTCTCCAGAAGAGGGAGTGAGAAGAGGACAGGAAGTGAGAAAGATGTGAGGTGTGAGAGGGACAGACACACCGGCCCCCGCGGATAGCCAAGTCCTACAACTACAAGGAAAGAAGTCTGCCAACAACCTAAATAAGTTGGAAGTGGATTCTTCCCCAGAGACTCCATTAAGGATCACAGTTCTGTCAACACCTTGAATTTAACCAAACACGACCTATATCAGATTTCTAGCCTATAGAATGCTAAGATAATACATGGGTGGTGTCGAAAGTCAATAAACTTGTAGTAATTTGTTTTAGCAGCCATGAAAAACAAGTGCCAAAGACCGCCGAGAAAGTCAAATAATAACAATCTCTCTTAGGTCTCTGCCCCTTTAGGCAAATATTCTACATACGTGGCCCTGAGAATGTGCTCCTCACAGCTCCCAAGGAGTGAGCTGAGCTTGCAAAGGTAAACTAGCGGACCACACTTTCCAAGTAGTTGTGCTGCTAGTACATGAAAGTCAAATACAAATCCGTTTGCAAAACTTATAAACTCAAATTGCTAAAGTGTTCTCTAACCAAAAACTGTAACTTTATCTTCAAAATATTAAAGAGCACTTGGTAGGGGGATGAAAGAGAAAGTCACAGTCATGAAAAGTGTAGCATGCAAAGTAGAGATGTCAAATATGAAGCATCCTTTGAAGAAGCTCATCTGGGAAGAGAAAGGAAGTATTGGGGGGAAAGGGAGAAAGACACAGTTAAGGGAGAGGGCTTATACAAGATTAGAGACACCTGCCCGTTTTTATTGGGCATGGCAATTAAGCCAGTTGATAAAGAAAAGGACAATACTATGCCTAATCCATAGACACAGACAATAGGGTGGTGAAGGCCTGGGGCAGAGGGTGGGGGTAGGCCGGAGAGGGTCAATGAGGGAAAAAGAGGACATATGTAATACTTTCAGTGATAAAGATTTTTAAAAAGAAAAGAAAAGGACAATACAATACAAGACAGAAATAATGTGGAATAAGCTCCCGGAGTAGACCTGTGGAAAAAGAACATAAAAGGAGGGACCAGCAGTCAACTAGAGAAAGGCTGCCTTTGAAACTGGGGACACACGGGGAAGTATGGGGTGGGGCACAGCCTCAACCTCCTCTCCCGGGTTGGCGGCCAGTAGTCCTGCGTGCAGAGGAAGGCTTGCGGGAGCGAGGAAGATCTAGGAGGGCAGATGTGGCAGAGACAGCATGACCTGACCGTTGTCATGATGATTGGAATGAGAAAGAACATTCTGTTAGAAACGGAAAAGGAATTTGTTTAGGCTGCAGCCCTGGTGGTGATTTTCCTCTGCAGAGATAACCAACTCACTTGGAACTTCTTTTTGCCCTTTATTTTCTCAACTTCTTTGTTCATTTTAATTTAATTGGCCTTTATTCTTGTAAATAATCAAGGAATATTCTGGGAGGAGGCATGTCACAGCATGCTAAACAGCTATGCTCATCTCTCCCTGCGGATCGAGTTAACAGCCACCGAGGTCACGTCATCACTCCGCCTATGCAAGTGACACAGCTGTCCTCGGGTGGAGAACTGCAGGAGTCTGGGGTGGCAATCCGCGGAGGTTGTTAAGGGTCCCTGTGAAGCGGGCGAGGTTCCTGGTGCCCAGGTGCCGGTTCCACTCTGTGTAACGGTATTGTGGCAGGAAAGCTCTCACAAAAAAGGCACCAGATCCTGGGGCTGAGCAAGACACTATCTGTGCCGGTCAGCCTCCGATGCAAAGGGGGTCCTGGGACAATTTGGGCCGGAAGACAATAGGATTCTTTATTTCTTGGCACAAGAATGAATACATCTTTATCCCAAATGCAAAGCAGGCATTAAATCCAAGGACAATAAATGGTGAGACCAGCATTCCAGGAACAATCACAGCCTTTCTCTGTGTGCTCAAGTGAAAACAGTCCCCCAGGGCTTCAAAGAGACATGTGGGCCTCCTCTTCTCTTCTTAAGTAAACAAAATTAAGAAAGAGCAAGTACTTCCTACAGCTGTGGATGCCCAGAATTTCTCCCTACCCTAGCCCAACCCTGACCCCAACCCAGGGTCCCTCATCCTTTCTGGCTTAAGGCAGCACGTACACAATGACCTTGAGGTTGAACTTGAAGTTATTTGGGTGCCCCCTTTGAGAGCAACTACTAAAATAAATATTAAAATAGTCTTCAAAGCATAGTAAACTTTCCTAATCCCCTTGCACATCGCTGCATTTTTCCTATACTTTGAAGATAAATATGTGTTTCTTTGAAACAAACCCTGATATTGATCGTGTATGTTTACAAAATAGGTAAACTTGGGGAAGGGGAAGTCAGTTCATATTGAAAAAGTGTACATTGGGATACATTGAATTACATTAATAAATGCACCTTAATACATTTTAAAAATTAGTTTTTTATTCTAGAAATAAGTGAATTTGTTCTTTCAGTACAAAGGGGCATACTAGTGAGTGTCCCTTTCAGTTCAGCTTTCTGAAGGAGAAGCTTTATGCTAAACACTAGCCTGAAAAAAGTTGGTGCTGGTCAGGATGGGCCCTGGAGTCAGCCGTCCCTTTGTTTCCACTTCTTGTCAGGCTGGCAGAGTGCCAGCCCATAAAAAGTCTTGTCTCTGCAGAGACCAGCCAGGCTCTTTGTGGAGTCACCTCTTGCCACTTCCCAGAAATCCCTCCTGAGTCAGGGAATTGCAAATAAAGTTTGCTCCACAACACATGATCTCCTCCTCCCACACATCCCTCCTTGTGTCTTGTGGTTTACATATTCCCACAAGGTCAAGCCAAGGACATTTGGTCACATGCAGAGTTATGGAAACAGCACATGTAGGAACAACCATGCAACAAACTCAGAGACTTAAAATTCCTCTAATTCCATGTAGGAATTCACATGGGACTGCTTCCCTTTGACAGAGAGCTGTTCTTTTCCCAGAGCAAGACATTGTGTGACCAGTGCTTTAGGGCAGACAATTCCAGTTCCGTTCCATGAATATTTTTGCCGTGGACCTACCATTTTCTAAACACGCGGGTCACGAAAGAAATTGAAAACCAGATATTGGCCTCAAGGACTCCACAATCCAGACAAAAGGCATTAAATACATGCAGCCATGAAATAATTCGCTGATTGATTCATTCAATCAACACTTTTTTTAAAGTATCTACTTTGTGCCAGGTACTATACCACACGCAGGGGAAATAACAAATAAATAATGCTTGGATCTGTCCTTAAAAAGCTTGCAGCCTGGCAGATGGAAACAGAGCCATCCGTAAACATAAGCTCTGTAGATAGGGAATATGTCGGGGCTGGTGGTGGTAGGACATTGTTAGGGGCAGAAATACCTTGAACATCCAATAAATGCTTAGCAGTTTATTGCAGAAGAGATGAGCAAATGCAGCCGAGACCAAGGAAAACTACACGAGATGAGATTTGATGTGACTCTTCAACAGCGGTTAGAAATATGGATAATTAGAAGACAGAGGCGAGGCCTTTCTGGAAAGAAAGACCCATTTAAGAGTATGAGCTGGGTACTTCCCCCAACAGGGAGAGACGGTCACAACTGGAGTGGATCACTGTGTCTGCTTACAGTTCTTTAAAATGCAGCAAAGACTTAAAAATATTTAATTATACTATATGTTTTATGTCATTGTCAGTGGAAAGAAAGAAATTGAGTTTGAGTAAACTTCTACTGTTGCTCAGTGGCTGAACATTGTCAGTTATTTAACCAGGAAGCCACAGTTTGATTCCTGGTTGAGGCACATGCCTGGGTTGTGGGCTCAATCCCCAGGGCAGGGTGTGCAGGAGGCAGCTGATCAATGATTCTCTCTCACATTGATGTTTCTCTCTCTCTCTCTCTCTCCCTTCATCTCTGAAATCAATAAAAATATTTTTTAAAATAACATTCGAATTAAATGCAGCAAAGTATCCAGCCCCACACCAAAGCAATTGGTCACAAAGAAGTAATCATTAAATGACGATATAAACATAATGCAGATGTATATATAATTCTTCCAGCTCTGTTACTTATTTTCTCTATAAGGAAAGGGGAAAATATCCTCTGGTTCTTTTTTTAAAAAAAAAGTATATTTTTATTGATTTCAAAAAGGAAAGAAGAGGGAGAGTGCCGGGGTCCAACCCCAGCAGGTCCAGGGGTCCCCAAAGGTGTGGACGGAGTTGGCGAAGAGGGAAAGACTCGGAGACAGCGTTCAGTTGATCAGCAACCTAGCCAGGATCTCTAGCCCGGATCTCCAGCGAGGTTCTGTAGCCATGTTCCCTCGCTAGGTTCTCCAGCCAGGTTCTGTCCAGGCTCTCCAGTCAGGTTCAGTGTCCAGGTTCCAGTCAGGTTCTCCTGCCAATCTCTGTAGTCAGGTTCAGTCCAGGATCCCTTGCCATGTTCTCCCGCTAGGCTCTGTCTCTAGGCTCTGAGGCCAGTCCCTCTCCAGGATCCTCCGGCATGCTCTCTCCAGCGAAGTTCTTCTGTCTCCAGGCTCCGTGTAGGTTCTGTCTTCTTGATTCTGTTCTAAGTTCTGAGTGTTTCTGTCTTGTTACAACTGTATTTATACCAGTTGATTCAATCCTATCAATCTCTATTACAAAGGTTAGGGCGTTTCTTATCTCCATTCCAGGGAGAAAAGATTATGTAGTTTAAGCATGATTGTTCGTAGTTAAAGGGATTAATTACCCGCCTGGCACTTAGTTGAGGGGTTTTATTCCCTCCCTAACTTCAGGGGAAAATCCCTACCTGGGGATTCAACCTTTCTCGGAGAGGTGACCTTGGTTAAAACACAGCGCCAAGAAGGTGAGCAAACACATTAAGAACCGTATGCCATATATGCCAGGTCCCTCGAAACAGCAAGGATGGACCGGCTCCCGGCAGGAGAGAGAGATAGATACATCAATGATAAGAAGGAATCATTGATCGGCTGCCTCCTGCATGCCCCCCCACTGGGGATCGAGGCTGCAAGCCGGGCATGTTCCCTGACCAGACTGTGACCTCATGGTTCATAGGTTGAGGCTCAACCACTGCGCCACACCAGCTGGGACCTCCTCTGGTTCATTTTGGTTGGTTGCACAATCAAATCTACATGAGACAGGTTGACAAGAGAAAATCAAATTGAGTTTCATGCACAGAGAAAGCCCACATACATGAGCAAGTCAGGGCATTCTGAGCTAAGGATGCAGTAAGGCACCTTGGGGCTTTCGAGGGCCATTGCAGGATGTAAGATGAGCCTAGGTCTAGTAATTAGGAGTTTGCCCTGCCAATGTAGATAGGTCAGCAAAGATTATCTCTGACAACCTAACTCACATTCTTCTAGGTAGTTAAGGGAGCAGGTGAGAAGTTTCACCTGTGCCTCCAGGGTCTTGGTTGCCTTTAGCTCAAAATAATCTGCATGCCGCAGAGGCACATCTTGGGGAGACTTGTTCTGAACCTCTACAGCTCTATATCCTTGGGTCAGTTCTTTAACCTCTCTGAGCCTCAGTTGCCTCATTTGCAATGATAGTGCCCACTAGATAGGACTATTTGAGGACTAAGTGAGTTCTACATGAGATATGTTAGCACAGTGCCTGACACGTAATATGTGCTCAATAAATAGAAATGATTATTAAATATAGAAAAATTACTAGGGAATATGATAATAATGGTTAACATTTATGGAGTGCTCACTATTTTCCAGGGAAGGTGCTAAATGCTCTACAAGCATTAGATACTTTCATGTACACTAACAAATATATCTCTGGGCAGTGGAAGTGTCAAGAGATGATGAAAAAAAATGTATCCCCCACACTGCCCAAAACTTTCATTAGTGTTTGTTCCAAGTCAGCTACTTAGAAGCAGTTTGAGACAGGGATTCCAGCATAGGGAGCTCTCAGGAGAAAGGTAGAAAGAGAAGAGGATGGGGGAGGAAAAGCGCTAGATAAGGATGTGGTCTCACTGGGGATATAGCTTTAGCCCAAGCCCATGGAACCATGGGAGTGTGAATTGTACCACAGAGTTAATGCTGCCTTGAGGCAAGGGACTCATTTTTGTACCAATCAGTCATTGGCTGAAGGCTGCTCCTGGGTTGAGGGTGGTGGACATAACCATCCTTGTGACTCCAGCCAGCCCAGGGCAGAGAGCAGCTATAAGCTGTTAGCAGCCTACACTCAGAGCAGGTGCAGGATGCAGGCATTGGCTCAGTAAAAGGAATCCAGGCTCTGCCTAACAAGCCATACCAAACTTAGTAGCTTAAAACAGCAAGTCATTTATTCTCCTCTGAAATGTACAATTTGAGCTGGGTTTGTCTGGACAATCTGTCTCTGTGTTACATGGTAGGAGCTGGGGTAGCTTAAGAACTGGGGGTGCCTTAACTGGGTTCTGGAATCATCTGAAGACTCACAGCTGCAATTGGGGCTGGCTACCTACTGAAACGCCTACACCTGGCTTCTCCGTGGGGCTGCTGGGCTTCCTCGTGGCTCTGGATTCCAAGAGTGAGCATTTCAGGAGAAGAAGAAGGGCTTGGCATGTTTATGACCTGGCCTGGGAGTCCCATAGTGTCAGTTCTGCCATACTCTACTCACCGAGGTGCTCAGAAAGGTCACTCTAGTTCAGAGGGTGGTACTATGGGCTGAGTGTTGAAGCCCTAACCCCCAACAGGATGTGTTTAGAGGTAGGGGCTTTGGAAGGTAATTAGGTTTAGATAAGGTCAAGAGGATAGAGCCCTATGATGGGATTAGTACCTTATATAAAGAGTCTCTCTCTCTCTCTCTCTCTCTCTCTCTCTCTCTCTCTCTCTCTCCCTCTCTCTTTCCCCCTATCCCTCTCCCTTTTCCCCCTCTCCTTCCACCACACTCCCATGTGAGGATACATAAAAAGGCAGCCATCTGCAAGCTAGGAAGAGAGTTCTCATCAGAACCCTAATCTTGGACATCTCAGGCTCTAAAAATGTGAAAAATATAAAGTCTGTTATTTCAGCCACCCAGTCTAGGGTATTTTGGTACAGCCACTTGACTTAAAAATGGGAGATGTATTAGTTTGGAGGCTGAAAGTCCAAGATCAAGGTGTTGGCAGGCTGCTTTCTTCTGAGGCCTCTCTCCTTGATTTGCAGGTGGCCACTTTCTCTCTGTGTCCTTCCATGGTCATATGTGTGTGTGTGCATGTGTCTGATATTTCTCCCTGTGTCAAAATTTCCTCTTCTTGGAAGGACACCAGCATTTTGGATTAGGGCCATCCAAAAAACTTCATTTTACATTAATCACCCCTTTAAAGATTGTGTCTCCAAATAAGGTTAGATTCTGAGGTACTGGGTGTTAGGACTTCAGCATATGAATTGGTTGGGGAGGGGGGCCACAATTCAATCCATAACAGGCAGGAGGGAATACGGAAACAGAAACCACCATCAATGGGCCAAGGAACAATGTCACATCGTAGGAAAAAGTGGAATGGGATATATTGTGGAGCCATCTTTGGAAAATATGGCCTGCTTTTTAGGCAGCAATATCTACTTCAGTGCCCTTAGCCCTGGATCTTTAATAAAATAATAAGTCTCAATTTAAATAAAATATTTTGCAAGTGAAACTTTACTATGAGTCTCCCTAGTTTATCATCTTTCAACTAGTTTGCTGTCCTTAAGATCTCCCTACACAAAAATTCTGAAGCCACCACTATCTCTGGGTAATGGAGTTAGGGATGCTCCATAATTTTAATAATAATGTGAATTCTTACAGATAGATTATGTTATGTAGAGGGCATAGATTCAGAAAAAGTATGTTCTAAAAATAATGCACGGATAGAATGATGGACTCCGGCATTGGTAAAGTACTGGGTAAACTCTCGAGCAGCATCTGAATTATAGCAAATGAAAAGATTGTTCTACCCACTGTGTTTCAGGAATAAAATTCCCCACATGGGAGATGGTTATCTTTTTAAAAAATTTTATTGTTCTTCATCTGATCAGAAAGTAATATATGCTATGGTAGTCACTGCCTATACCAAATTCTCTATCTTTTCTATTCAAGGATACTTTATCTTTTTGTTAAACATGTTTTAAAATTGGGATTACATTAAAAAAAATAAAGCGTGAAAATATACACAATGAAAATCATTTTTTCACCCCTGGAATCTCCCTAGTTACCACCACTTTTCTTAGCATATCTTCCCAGAATTTATTGCATATTGAGCAAATACAAATATAGATTTTCCTTTTTATCTCTTTTTATACATAAAAAATAGCTTATTTTTCATGCTTTTCTACACACCTTGCCTTTATTACTTTACTAGAGGTCCAGTGCACGAAATTCATGCACTGGTAGGGTCCCTAGTGGCTGCCAGATGCTGGTCAGGGCCTCCCTCCCTTCCCCTGGCCAGCCCTGCCCCCTGGTCGAACTCCTGGACAAACTCCCAGTCGAGGGGACAATTTGCATACTATGCTCTTACTATATAGGATATCTTGGAGATCTTCCCATGTCAGTTCATAGATATGGATGTATCTGTAATACATTTAAACAGATTGCTCTCCATAGAGCCTTGCCAACTGAACATGTTTCAAACTTTTGTATTTTTGCAGATCTGGTTGATTAAAAAAAATTGTATCTTTGTGTAATTTGAATTTCTATTTATCTTACTTGGAATGATGATGAGCCTTATTTTACATGTTTAAGAGTTCTTTGCATTTCCTATTGTCTAATTGCCTATTCTTTTCCTTTACTCATAATTCTGTTGGTCTTTTTATTACTTTCTAGATGCCCTCCACATGTTAAGGAAATTAGCCCTTTGTTGAGGATATGAGTCCCATTCTGCTTCTAAACCCTAATTTTGTTCAGCTATTGCACTACTTCAAACATCCTGGTACAGGTTTACTGTAGAAAACTTAGAAAACAGAAGACGAAAAAATAATCAATGTAATCCCACAAAGGAGATCTCGATGTTGATTCAAGAAGAAAATTTTACTTAAGTTATTTCTTTAAGCACGTGAGAATTGCAGAAAAGGTACAAAAGAGAACATTTACTGAGTATCTACTATATGTATTGCATTCACATAATTGCATTTATAGTCCTCACAACAACTCTATCAAGCAATTTCCATTGTATAGCTAAGAGACTTGAAGCTCAGACAAGTTCAAAACTCAGACCAGGGTCACAGGACTAGTAAGAGGTAGACAGGAGTTCCAACTTGGATCTGTCAGACCTTGGAGTCCCTTCCCTCCTTCCCTCCTCCTTAGAGTCCCTTCCCTTGGAGTCCTTCCCATTGCTTTGCTGCCACCTGTAGGCTGTTACATCCTGGGAGAGCCATAACAACTGAATAACAGCCACCATATTGAGAGGTTAACAACCATAATAAAGGTGACAAAGACCTCCTTGTTGTTTTGAACACCACTAGATTCATTCACTCCCAGTCCCGGAATATTCACAGGTCTGGAACGGGCACACTCATCAGGAAGCAAGGCTCAGCTGGCTGCCGCTGGCTCCTGGCCATGTGTAGACAACCCCTGGTCATTTGTCAATGTTCCCCAGGGGTGCCTGCTTCATGTTAAAATCCTGGCAGTGTGCCTCATTCCACTGTATAATTGCCCGGGTCATGGCAAGGCTGACTACATCCTCTCGATGCTCCTGCAATTCCACAGGCCCTGCAGGCTAGAAGGGCCAGAAACAGAGCGGGGCACACCCCAAAGTGCCATCCAAAGGCTGGAGGCTCCTCCGGTTTTTGGACACGAGTAAACACTTCATTGTCAAATTGTCAACATGCAAATACAGACAGGGCTTTCTTCAGGGCTAGAACAGAATGCAGGAACTAAAATGGACATGGGAGCTTCCCTAATACCATTTTCTTTATATGTATTTTTTTAATTGATTTTTTACAGAGAGGAAGGGTGAGGGAAAGAGAGTTAGAAACATCGATGAGAGAGAAACATCGATCAGCTGCCTCCTGCACACCCCCCACTGGGGATGTGCCTGCAACCAAGGTACATGCCCTTGACCAGAATCGAATCTGGGACCCTTGAGTCCGCAGGCCGACACTCTAGCCACTGAGCAAAACTGGTTAGGGCCCTAATACCATTTTCCAGTTGTGCTCTGAGGAGCCTGTGATGGTGGAGGAGGTTCCCATAAGGGCACTTGTGGGGATGAGGTAAAGGTGAACAGGTGAGGGTCTTGGTTTCACATCCCAAGTTCAACCACATCAGCCATACTTGTATTACAAGTTGTGTTGTACTCCCAATGCAACTGCTTTAGATGTACTGGGGGAAGGGCTGCCAGCTAAAACAAGTCTGAGAACCACTTCATTTTACTGGTGTGGAAACAGGCTCAGAAAGGGTTGGATGTAGCCGGATCATATGGGAAGTTAGTGGCAGGACTCAGGTTAATAGTCGACTCCTTGACCAAAGTTCTCGCCACTATTTGGGCTCCATCACCACACCCAGTTCTCCTGTTTCCTTTGTTCCAGACACTTATTCTTATATCAATTTGCAGCCAACTCTTCCTCAGACCTATGAATCAACTCATACCGAATTGTCAAAAGCAACCTCTGTGCAACCAGCTCTCAGCGAGTGTTCTGGGCTTTTCCCTCCTCTGTCCCACTCACAGCACAGCCTACTCAGTGCAGTGCTGGGCTGAGCCTCACTGGAGCCCGAGGCAGAGGATAAATGTGTGCACCTTTGTATGCTTATCACAATATCCTCCCAGATTTGGGCCCAAGTGGAAACATTAGTGAAAGCTCTAATTAAATAAAAAAAAACATATCTAAATATATAAGCTATGTCCAACTTGTTTGCTCACCATTATGACCCCTCATACACTGACCCAGGGGCTACAATAGCACTGCAGCCCCAAGAACCAAGGGCTGATTGGAAAGCAGCTGTCCCTCCGCACAACAACGCAGGGTCAGAAGCCAACAGCCACAGCTTGTTCTCATGTAAAATTTTTATATTCTACTCGTCATGGATTTTTGAATACATTTTAATTAATTTTTTATTTTTTAAAAAACCCTCTTGATTACTGGGTTTTCCTGGCACTCCTTACATTTTGTGCCTCACTCACCTGACCCTCCTCCCAGCGCTACTGCTCATTGTCGTCTGACAGCTCCTCTCATCCCAGGTCTTTCCAGACCCCTGTCTACTCATTTATAGAACTCAAAGATTCAATAGCCCATATGGCCAGCCAGGATTTTGCCTCTTATGTCATTCTTTTTTTTAAAAAAAAAATATGTTTTTATTTATTTCAGAGAGAGAAAGGGAGAGGGAGAGAGATAGAAACATCAATGATGAAAGAGAATCATTGATCAGCTGCCTCCTGCATGCCCCCTACTGGGGACTGAGCCTACAACCTGGGCATGTGCCCCTGACAGGGAATGAAACCATGATGTCCAAGTTCATGGGACGATGCTCAACCACTGAGTCACACTGACCAGGCTCATGTATTGTTCGTTCTTTAAAATCCTGAAGGCCCTTATTGTTATTTTATTATTTTTCTCAGCCCTTTTTCCACACCCAACTCCAAATGAGGAGTTTTCTCTCAAATCATAATTCCTCTTGGAACGTTATATGTTCTTACTCCTTCTAGCAATTTCTCCTCCTGTGAGTGCTGAATCGGAGCCTTTACCTTTAAGGCTGGGTCAGACATGCAGACTCCAGAAAACTGCATGGAGAGAGTTCCATGGTGGGCAGAGAGGATTTGGAGCTCCCACTTTAATTTGTATCCCTAAGACTTCTTCAGTCTTTGTAAGTCTTTATTTAGACAAAAACAATGTAGATTTGGGACTGCCTTATCATGGGCTTCTCAGGCATCTTCACGCCGTCACAGCTCTTGATTTTGACTAGGTCAACACTGACTCCCTAAGGGAGTAGGTGGTATGTGAACAAATGTGGATTAATGGCAACTAGTTACACAACTTCCCCGGCTTTGTGACGCACAACACAGGTGCAAAAACAGCCAGTTGAAGAGGGACAAGAGTGTTGTTTTGTTCTGTTCCTTCCTTCTGTGATATCTCAGGAGTGTAGTTAGCAACTTGCTTAGCCACTTGTTTACCCAAATCAGTCCAAAGAGTTGGATGTGGTTGGTTGTGGCCGGCTCTCTCACCCCACAGCCTTACCAGCCTCCTCTGGGTTCTGCAGGAAGCAGGCTTAACACACGAGCACACCACCTCACCCCCCCCCACCCCCCACCCCCAGCTTCCCACTCATTTCTCATCCTCTCACTGCAGTGACTCTGCCCTTTTCTGTTTATGTGCCCTCATCTTGCTCCCATTCCTAAATTGAGGAAGTCCCTTCTGAATTCTATTTCTCTCTTCTCTCTCTCTCTCTCTCTCTCTCTCTCTCTCTCTCTCTCTCTCTCTTTCTCTCTCTCTCTTTTTCTGCTCTCATTAAGGAAGCAAGAGGGGTCAGATCACTGGGGAGCCCTTTTGGATGCTCAAATCTAGATTTGCTACCCTTTTGCTCTGTGGTTATAATATGAGACTGCTGTGTAAATCCCACTGAAAACCTGCAGGGGGATTTACATCTGAATCAAATGAAGATAACTTGGAATTCCATTTTCATGTATTTATTACCTTTTTAGACATACCTACTGCATTATGTTTTTAGTGTTTGCTCTAGAAATTACAATAGACAGTCTTAATATTGCACAAGCAATTTAGAGTTCATATTATACTTCTTCATGTAAAATATAGATACCCACATCATTCATGATATAGTTCTAATATGTATTACTTGTACATACATTGAAAGTCCATATTATGATATTATAAATTTTGTTTTTTCTTTCATATAGGTGATGTTTGTCTGCTTCTTTACACATCAATTCATTTTGAATTATATCCCAGACATTATGAAAAATATTTTATAGAAATTTTGGATTCTGATATGTTCCTCTGAAAAGTATTGATGTTTTTAACTCTATTTCTTGTCCATGCATGATTGAGAGATCAGAGATTTAGCCAGAGTTTAGAAAGAATTTGGGGCTTTCCCTCCCTAATTCTTTCCTTTTTAGGATTTTTATTTCACTTTCCAGCAGTTTGGATTGCCCTGAATTCTGACTTTTGGTTCTTTAAGCCAGTAAGATACTGTTTTCTACTGGCTTTATTTACCCTCACAAGCCATAGATGGGAGCCCACCATTAGGCTGAAAGCTATAAAAAAAAAAAGGGGGGGGGGAGTGAAATTTTTCAGTGTCCATGATCCATGGATCAATTCTGTTCCAGAATTTTCAAGCTTTTGTTCACTCTAGTCCCATCATGTAATTGTTTTTCTTTAAATATGTTTTGTCCTAAGTTCATAGTTTATATATTTATAAGGATAGATTCAATAGATGCTACTTGACCAAACTTGAACTCTCTCAACTCTATTGGTTTGATATTTCTTCTAATGTCAAGATGGCTGGGGTAGGTGGGAATGGGGGACAATCTGAAGTTTTATTAACAACCTGGTGATGTTTTCAGCTTCGCAAGTATTATTGGAGTGCCTTCTAAGCTCTGGGCACTGTCACAGATACTGAGAATACAAAGATAAATAAAGTCCACCAGCCCTGCCTTTGAAACAGTTTACACTTTCATTTAGTTAAGAGAGAAAGAAAATCCTTCCTTCTGGCCTGCAAAATGTGGCCAGTTATTGGCTTCAGCTAGGAAAAGAAAGGGTTAAATCCATTGCCACATCTGACAGGGATGGGTGCAAAGAAACAGTTCTCTGCCAGATATACCCTTGCTTGTGCTATTTCACTTTCCCTCCATCCCAACCCAATACTCTCACTGATGTTCTGTTCTTCACCCTCTTACAGATGAGAAAATTGAGGCTCTCAACAGTTCAGTGCAACTTGTCCGAAGTCACATTGCCAGTCAAAGAGAGGAATTGGCTCTAAACTCTGTGGTTTCTTTTCATTTCCATGAACCGAGCTTGAAAATATCTGGTCTCCACCTCACCCTTCCTATCTGGCTCTGAACATGTCAGGAAACTTAAATTTCTTTGTCTGTAAAGATAAGAACCCAACCCCACCCTTCCATGGTAGACCAGATGACCTAAGGACCCTTGCAACACTTCAGGTCCAGACTGCATATACTGAGGATGAGTCACCGGCAGGCTCTTCGGTTTTCATTTAGGAATCTCTGAGTTTCAGGTACCTTGCACACATAACTCTGGGTATGTTTTCTTCTCTGAACTTGTGTTGTTCTAACCCTTACTCAGCACATCTTACAGACTCGCTTCTAGTGTGTGTGTGACTTTTC